>NC_091678.1:6666666-6969696 GCF_030179915.1 Drosophila takahashii | reverse complement strand
TTTCGCTGATTGACATTATTATGTCGCATGTACGTAGAATTTTTAAAGTTTTTTTTCTTGTTTGCTTTGTTTTGCTATTTATATAATGGAAAAAATCTTCTAAACAAAAATAATAAAATAAGAAAATATTTTATTATTACTGTTTTTACTGTAGAACTTTAAGCTTTAATAAAGTATTCTTAAAATAGGTACAATTAATGCAAGATTGTAACTGCTAATCACTGTTGTTCAAGGAAAACACCACCTCGGGTCTTCCGCTTTTGGCTTCTCTGATCGCTACTTAAATCACTTATGGTCATGAGATGCGTTTTTTTCCCCAGAGATCCAATAGCTGCATTTTTATTCGTGGCTGCTATTAGAAAACTATTTAAAATATTTCCACGCAGCGGCGGCTGAAGTGATTCGGTAAACCGAAAAGCTTCCACCATGAGTTGGAAAACGTGAGCCGGCAATTGCCGACGGACCACCAACGAATGAGCCGAGCAACTCGTTAGAACTATTCGAGAATTAAATTGTTTTTTTGGAGGCCAATTTTGGTGAAGCCATCAAAAAATATTTGAAAATTCCAGCTGTCTTAATGCACATGTTGTTGGCCATTTAAATAGCGGCTGTCGAATGAAATGTGTTTTTACAAAATGGAAATCTTGTCGACAAATGCCGCAAATAGTTTTGTCAGATGTTTATAGAAGTTGGCAAAGAAAACGAAGGGGTATATAGATTTTTCTTGAGCGATTGGGAAATGTAAAAAATGTGGGATAATAAATGCAGTTAAATATTTTTTATTAAATAGGCAATAATCAATTTTATTATATTTTACATTCTAATACAATTTTTTTTTCTATGATTTCTTTTATTTATTCTCAAGTTATAACAATTAATTTTTCTAATTCCGCTTGAAAGTGTATCCCACGCGCCACCTTTGAATTAATTGCCCAGTTTAAAATGCTTGGCGCATCCGACGGTCTCGGATCGTGGGTTGCCATTTTCGGAATGCCTTCTAAATTGTTTTGTAATTTGTTAGCAATTTAATTTGCGGTTGCACTGCAGCTTGTTGTTGTCGACTAATTGCTAATGCAACGGACTGCGCATAGTTTGATGTGACATATTACAAAAACGTGCACGCCATTAATCGCCAAGCGCGAAATATAAATAGGAACAATAAGCCATAGGCAATATATTCAACATTTTATTAAACATTAACATTAATTGTTGCAGATTGATTTAGGGGCCAGCCCTTTTTGTCGCAACTCCGTTCGATAGCTAACAATTAGGTTTTATGTTTATTTGCATTGGTTGTTATGCAAAAGGTCTGTTTGTTTTTTGCGACTTTTTCGCCATATCTGTTTGTCTGCACTTGAACTTCAGTGGTGCAGTGGGCTGGGCGTGGGCTGCCGTTAAAAGCCTTTTAAGTTGGCGGGCATTTCCTTATTGCGCATACGCCCTGTGAAATCGGTTAAGTGTTTACCCATGAAAGTCAGAAAAAATAAAATAGTGGGTGTAGGAACTTCTTCATATAAAATATTAATTCAATTTAATAATATTATTATTACTATTTTTTTTTGTTTTATAATTTTAAGTTCATGTTTATTTTCACTTTTTGTATACATTTATGAACCAATTACGCTTCTCGTTAAATTTCCTTACGCAATTCAAGAGCTTTATAGCAACTGAGAAACCCGTTAATGGGTTAATATGATTTCGAAACAAGTTTTGTGTTCTCGACTCCCCACATAAAGATTCATTTAATCATGGCATAAAAATAAAATTACTTATCGGCCAAATCAGCTTAGCGAGCTGAGGGGACAAACAATATTTGGCTGATTTTCTCATCGTTTGCCGAGTCAATAAAACGAACTTTAACAACTTCTTCAAGAGCAAGTGTAGCAGCGATCGAAAGAGATCTTTGGAAAGAGAGCGATGAGCGACGACAGAAAAGGCCATAAACTTAAACTTGTTTGCTTTGAAGACTGAGCAAATACAAAGGAAATTAATGATTAAGCTTATCTAGGGAGTTTTACTGCCAACATCTCGTATATCTCTCTCTGCCTGAGCACGCTTTCTAAGACCTTTTTTCTTCCCCCCGACTAATTAATTAATATTTTATGATGCTGAGCAGCGCTGCCGATGCTATGCAAACAAAGCAGCGGGAGATACTCACGCGTACGTGTGTGCTTTTGAGCCAAGAATTTGAAATTTATTTAGATGTAGGATTTATTTGCGAGCGAGGAATTTCGGGTGATGATATCATATGATAATAACGCAACAACAAACAGTGAGGGCTTGGTTTTGAGTTGAGTGGAGCCGGCACAGAGGCAGGGTTGCCCAGCAGGTGTTTCTACCCCCGTAACCCTCGGTCTTTCTCTTGGCTTTTTTTCGGTGTTTTTGTGTAGCACACGACCGTTGGACGTATGTATCTCTCGCAGTGGATCATTCACAGCACGCCATCAAATGCCTTTGCTTAATAAATAAAAAATTTAATTTTTATGAAACGTGTTTAAAACAAACAACAAAGATTGATTGGCCAGATAAGATACAGCTACGCTTCGCTACACACTCAAACACAGACGCAGACACACACACATACAGAAAGTGGTTGCTTATCAGAGAAATGTGCCACAGCGATTTCAAGTTTGTTGCCTGAGTCTTTTGTTTTCCGCTGTTGCCAACGTCACTTGAACATTTATCGTTGGCGCTGCGCTGTCTACGGCGTTTGGTGGATAAACGGCAATGACTATTTGATATGTTTACGCCTTGCGTTTGCTAATTACATTCAAGCGATGGGTTTTGCTAGGAAAAGTAAGTGAAAAAGATTGTTGAGCTAATAAAATCAAAACCCAATTTACGTGCCACATCCACATTTTCCTTAAAAACTTTAAAAAATATAAATATAAAAGTGCTGTCAAGAATTTGTTTATAAAAACCAATAAAACTATTTAATAATATTAAATTTAATAATATGTATTATAATTTTATAAGCTTCAGGGCTTAAAAAGTAAGCTTTAAACTTTATGACTCCTTTAAATTTATCATGTGGAGTTTTATGTGCATTTATTTTTAAAGTATTTATATGGTAAAGAATTTTATTTTTAAATAACAAGTTTAATTTTACGTAACTGTTATACGTTACCGCCCTCGCAGCGTTTGCGCTTTAAAATTGTTTAATAATAAATTAAGCTACAATTATCGATTATTGGTCACACCCAGCAGCAAGCACTGCTTTTGTTTGTCAATTGGTAAATTTATTGTCTTTGTTGTTGCTGTTTGCACAGCTAATGGATTTATTGGGTAAACAGCTGTCGCATATTGAGCATTTGTCAAAAAACCACAATACAGGTTTCGATTTCGAACAAATAAAAGAGTTCCGTCCACAGCAGAGCCCCCTCTCCGCGGCTTCACTTTTCATTTGGTTTTTTTTTTGCTGGTTTTGCCTAGTTTTGGCGTAGACTTGCCTGCCAGACAACACGTCTCCAGTGAGCTAAAGTCAGAAATATATAATACCATAAGCGTGGTTCATTTTATTTTTAGCCATTAAATTTAGATTTTGGCACTGCATATTGACAATGAAACCTAAATTTTACCTTATAATATTGACTGTTTTTGGAAAACTCACTCCTGACCCTCGAGCCACCACCATTTACCGCTTGGGGGTCACACATTTTAAGTTCGCATAAATAATAACCGTATCGATGTGCCCCAACACTTTGGACCAGACAAGGTCAGAAGAGCGTAGCGAAATGCCTTTGCCGGCACACGCTGCGTATGCGCAATGCGGCTGAAGCGGCTTAATTAACTGCAGGCGGAGAAGGAAAAATTAAGTGCAAATTGGCAATTAAGTGAGTAATTTATGGGGCGAAATTTCACCAGCTCCGCGGGGAGACCGGTTACAAATTGAGACCTGGCCAAGAATCGAATCCCTATGCTTATTTTTGTATTAACTCATAAATTCGGAGTTCGTTAAGAATGTCGAAATAATAAATGCGGCTGCCACATTAAGACCCCCAACAGCAGCAGCAGCAACAACAAACAAAACAATGAACAATCGATTAAATACAAAATGAGAAAATCAACAAAAAAAGGAGTCTGAAATGCAGCAGCCGAGGCAGCGCAGAACAAAGACCAAAAGTGCCGACAAAATGTTGGCAACTCGGGGACACTGGACAGAGGGACAGATGCCGAGATAAATGCTACAAGCAAGTGGAAAAGCCGCGGAGAAGAGGCAAACACGAAAATTTATTAAAAATCTGCTGGCAATGATATGCAAATAATAAAAGTCGAGCTGCAAATAAAGTGAATGGCGTCGACGAGAGACAAAGGGCATGGCGAGTTGGAAACAGAAAACAGAGACATTGCAATTTGTAGCCGAGCGTCCATTAACATAAACTAAGGGCAACACACACAATTTTGTGCGAAATTTATTGAAAGTGCTAACAAAACAATTTATACCCTTATAATGGGCTTATTAGCCATTATTAGTACCGCTTATCGCGGGCTACTCCAGCGTGCAGCTCGTCAGGTAGTCCGACCTCTCTCAAATTTCAGCTTGGGAGTCTGCTTATTTTTTCTTGTTTCCATCCGCTTGCCTCCTTTGGCTGTTGACAAAAATAAAAATGAAAAATTATCGCAATAAATTAAATTTGCTATCGCAAGACATTAATTCTCGGCTGAGCAGCCACAAATCGAAACGAAACGAAAGGAATGCCGTTGAAAGTGAAGCTTAGTGGTGGGCCAAACAAAAGACTTGGACAGCAAACTTGCCGGAGTTTCGGGCTTTGCATTTGGGAATTCCCAAGCAATTCGAACCAGTATAAATTATGGAAGGAATTTTTGCTGACTGCTGGAATACAATAATTAATCGATCAATTAATTTTCATCACTAAGAAATTAACATACAATTTCTAAGATAATTATAATTGGCTTTTTTTGGTTAATAATTTTTTGTTTTTGTTTTTGAAAATGTATTATTTCTGTATTAATTAGGGAATAAATTAATCTATTAGTAAAGATGAATTTATTTCACTAATAGATTTATTTAAATGTTTAAATAAAATAATAGAGTTCCTATAATCTCTTTATAAAATGAACATACAATTGCTAAGATAATTATAATTTTCTTTTCGTCTTGAAATTTTTTAAAAAAGGTATACAATTTTTTAAACAAAAGGAAGAGTTTAAAAATATCTTAAGATTTTTATGTAGCCATATGTTGTGGGTAATATCTTTATCTTTTGAGCTGACATGTTCCCTCACAATTATATTCAAATTAGCGCTGCCTCAACCTCGGATCCTGCTTGCTAATTAGCAAATGATTTACTACAAACCCAATGCAAATACACACATGGTGAGCTAACCACCCAAAAGCTAAGGAAGAAGACACAGAACGCCAAACCGCAGGAGACATGCTGGCCACCAGGGAAACATTAAAGCCAGAAACAAAATCAAGGGCTGTGGCAAACCAACAATTTTCAGACATAAAACAATTTCTGCTGGCCAAGAAGGCAGACCTCGACTTCGCCTTGATGATCATCGTCATCATCGTTGGAATAATGATGATCTGCGTGTGTGGTGTGATCGGTGGTCAGAGGCTGCTCCACCCCGCCTCTCTCTCTCTCCTCCGCCCAGATGTTGCCCGAAAATTATTAATTATAGTCACGAAAGGAAATAAAGATTTCATTTCAACAGAATGTAAAACACAAAACCCTAAAAGAGCGGCCCGCACAGGCTACATTTCTCACAGTGCAGCTGCCGCCTGGGAGAGCCCCTAAAAGGATTATAAAAAAGTTGTCGAAACAAGCCATTGGCAACAACACAGCAACAGCAACACAGCATCAACATTATTAAGAAATTAAGTAATTTCTTTTTTATTTATGCTCCACGGGTTTTACTTTAGATTATCTGGCTCGGGGCCCCGAAAGCTGGCCGCATAAAAGGGTAGCTCTACCCATTCCACGCTCGACTGCAGCTGCCATCCCGTTCCGTTCCTTTCCGATACGATCCCCAGATCCAGATCCAGTCCCCAAGTCCCAACCTCTGTCCGTCTGTGAAATTTATTAACGATTTTTTATATGATTTTTTGTCTTTATTTGTATATCTTTGTTTCGACTTCGACTGCGGATTGGATCGGATCGAATAAGAGCTCGGCATAGGATGTGGCTGAGGTGTCCGCATAGACACTTCGGGTGTTGGCCAAGTTTTGCCTTTCGGGAAGTCTCTCCTCATTTTGACGGAATAATTTTGTGAACGCTCTTAAGTGGGGCTAATTTGTTTGCCTGCTAAAAAATGTTTTTGGGTAGCGCTAATCAGCCGCATAAATTTCGGAATCTTCGTGTGTGTCTGCGGATCGGGCTGATTAGTAATTTGCGGTCGGTATATATGACTGGGACCACACAGATCCTCTGACTGGCCGTCAGAAATAGCAACAAATTAATTGAGTGGGTGCTGAAAAGGAAGTGGGTAATCGGTTCGACCGCAAAAGCGGTTAGAAAAATTAATGGCTTCATTTTAGGAGTTGAAAAAAGGTAATAAAAAAGTTAAATGAGAAACATTCGTTCAAAATGGCGAGTAATTATGATTAAAAGAGAAAAAAAATATATACATAACTGTTAGGAAATATATTTGAAAAGCTGCATGCCATTTGAATATGCCTGATAATATTGGCAAAATATAAGCCTTTATTGCCAAACAGTTAACTTTAACTAGACATCTAATGACTCTCCATAACAATTTTACGGCTCTGAAAAGCACAAGTTAAGATATTTGCCAATTGATTTCTAGGGTAAACTCGACTTCCAGGCATATTCGCTGTGCGAACATCCACGAGCCGAGGAATTCCCATCAATGTGATCGTTTAAAGTTCAACAACGCAAGCACTCCCATATGGAACAGCCTCCAAAAATCTGACAACCATTACAAATCATTAAAATAATGTTGAATTCGCTGCTGCTGCTGCCGCTGTGGCGGTCGTATAACACATTTATGGCATTTCTGCCTGTCATATGGCCAGCAAACAGACATTTTTATTTGTTGTTTGCTGTGCACGCAAAACGCATTGAATATTGAACATGATAAATGATAATGATGAACGATCATCACGCTGTGAGAGCTTCATCATCCTCCCCATCTTCATCCTGTTCGGCAAAAGCTGCCGACTGTTGCCGCTGTTGGTTTTTCTAATTTGTAAGCCGAAAGATCGCCGATCGACTCGACACACGCTTGGCTACTTTTTGGCGCTCCATGGGGTGCAAAAAAGAAGAGATACGGCCAAAGGCCCCAATGCCGCCAACATTGATGGGCAATGAATAGTGAACATTGTTTTCATTTGCATCTGCGGAAAGTGGAGTCACTGGTGGCAAAAGGTATGGACTGAGAAGATTGGACTTATGAGGCTATTAGCTTTGTTATTGGCGAAAGGGGGCTGCGAAAGTTGGAAAAAGTTCTAATATAGTTTAAAAAAAAACTAACTAGTTTTTAATTGATTTTTTTATAAAAAAACTTTTTTTTTTAAAGCGGAATTTCTGCAATATCTTATTGGTTATTTATTTTTTGTATAAAACAAAAAAATAGATTCGGCTTAAATCTAATTATGAATTTAAGAAAACATTTATAACTAATTTTTTAAAATTGTAATTTCAAAAAACGATATAATTAAAATTAAAATCGATTAAATATATACCCAATTAAATATATTCACTACTTACCTTTAAATAAATTAAATTTTTAAAACTAAACGAATAAACCAAATATTATTGCAATTGAAGGCTTTAAAATACAGCCATCACCCGCGCATTTTACAGTCGCCGCCCGGTCAATTATACAATTTATTAAATATTAAATGCCGTTGAAATATGAGCCAGAGTTCAGGGCGATGGCGATTGGGACCCACCTCGATTCCTATTCCGATGGCGATGTTGATGCCGATTCCAGTTCCAGCGCGAACGGCATCCCCATCCACATCAGTCAAACATCATTTAACTGGAGGCTAATCCGCAATCAGCGCGATTTCTAATTTGCACCACAAGGTGTGCCTGGCCACTCCACTTGAATCCGAATCCGAATCCACTCAATTCCACACGAGCGCAAGCACACGGCCGGGCCACTAATAAATTTTTAATGAAACTTTTCATATTTTTTTTACACTTTGCCTGGGACTCGCAGTCACAATTCACAGACAGCGTGTCGCTCCCAACCCTTGAGCAATTGATGTGGCTGCGGAAAGGCTGCTCCGCTCCGATCGAAGCGATCGTACCTGCTCCATTGAATTGAAAATAATTAATAACAATAATTTGCTGCACGATAAGAATTCCATTAAAGACGCAAAATGTATTGAACAGTTGTTCGGTTCGGTTGGTGGTCAGGGGACAAGAAGGGGGGCGTGGCACTTGGGCCCCCTTTTTAAACAACAAAAAATTATGAGAAACAACAAAAAGACTTGCCTTTATTCCAATTTCTGAAGCACTTTTTTACGGTTGATTGTCGATGATTTTCTCCGGTTTTTTCCGTATGTGCTTGTATATATCTAGATTAAGCCCTCGAGGCAGAAACATAAAATCAAAAGCCGAAAATCAACATCAGCAACCAGAAACAACAGGCTCGCCTCTCCGTTGATTATTGAAATCATTGTGTTGATGTTGGATCGCTCGTGTGTAGCGTTCGCAGCTAGACATTTTGGCATTTCATGACACTCGCTCGTCGTTCAGTCGCAGTTTTCTGTTTTCAGTTTTCAGACCCCGTCCCAGATCTCTCCCGAGATCACTCCGCACCAATATCACGGGCTCGAGATTGGAGACTCGAGACTGAAGTCTGAAAACTGAGGAGCGTGGAGCTTTTGTCATGGCAGACATGTTGGCAACGCCAAATGCTTTTGTGTTTCTTCATGCCCTCGGGGCGGAAGATCATAAAAACGAGGGCTGTTTCCATATTTCTAGTCTAAAATATTTTATAAAATATAACATGGAAGCAAGGAGCTTAAAAGTTTTTAAAACATGTGATTAGTTTATAAAAAAGAGAAAGTAATAACTATATTCATAATAATAATTTTCAATAATATTTTTTTCTTTTATTCAGCTTGTTAATTTATTTTTAAAAGTTATAATATAAATAATGATATTATAGTTGGGCCCTCGACCGTTAGTAGTCTTATAACAGTCTTAAAAATTAAATAAAATAGAAAAAATCAAATCGCATTATTCCTGTATTTTTTACGATTTTAAATAGATTTATTTCTTGATCTCCCTACGGCAATAGACGGCATATATTCGTGTGCTGGCCTCATCATCATTTGGCCTGCTTGGTGCGGGTGTTTCGAACTTATTTCGCTCGGCCAAGAACTTGACCTGCCCATCCTCATACCCAAACCCATACCATTCCCAATCCCGAGTCCCAGTACAAATGCAACTTGCATCGGGGTGGTCCAATTGTACTTGGACTTGAACGATTGGCTGGCTCACGAATTGCATTAAAATCGCAATTTCAGCAGCGCGCAAAGTTCATGTCAGACATTATGTTTGCTTTTGGAGTTGTGGGAGTGGAATGGAGTGGAGTGCAGTGGAGTGGGATGGCCAACAGAACCTGGCCAACAAAACAACTGCGGGGCCACACTGGCTGGCGATTTGAGGGAACGGCCATTTTCCCTCCTCATTCTGCATTGCCGTATGTTTGTTTGCCCTGTTCCTGTTCGGACAAAAGCCACGACGATTTCAACGCTTTGTCGTGTTCTTTGTGAGCCTGCGAGTCTGAGTTTGAGTCTGAGTCTGTGTCTGTGCTTCCCCCCACCTGGCCAAGAGTTCTTGAGCTTGGACTTGGGGCCCAAAGTAATTTATTTCTTTATTGTTTTACGAATTTACAATGCAACTGTGGGGCAGGGAAAAGGGAGAGGAGCTGCAGAACACGGCCATAACAATCACGCCGCAGTTGTTGTTGCGTGTTGCATTTGGGGTGACCACCTTGGCGGTGGCCAGATGATGCTGGTCCTCGTCTCGGATTCAGATTTGGATCCACAGACTCAAGAAACCAGCCTCTGGCAACGACATTCGAGGTTGCCTCGGTCCGGCGGACTCATCAGTGTCAATGCTGGATGCTATATGCTGTGTGCTGGATGGTCCATGGTCCAGGGTCCATGGTCCTTGGTGTGTGGTACGCATGCGCCCCAAGGAATGCGTTGCACGAAATGCAAAATGTCAGCGGCGGCGGCCCAATCGCATGGCGGTGCGAGCGGGACACTTAACGCGCGAGCGAGAGGCACATTCCTCAGGCCCAACTGGAATTTCCTTTGTTTTCTGTGAGAAATTTCGAGCCAACACATAAATTGTCGTAGGCGCAAGCGGCCAAAAGGTTCCTGGCCGCCACGCAGCTTCCACAGTTTCCCAAGTTTAATGCGATGGGTGATTTTCGACTACACTAGTCTGGATAGGTTTATTTTTGGAGTATACTATTATTAAAATTTATTAAAAATTCGAAAAAAGTTTTTTTCTTCAAGTCTATTAGAGGTACAATTATTTAATACTTTACCTTAAAATTGGGGCGAATAGTTTATAATAGTTTTTTAGTTTTTGAAACTAAACTGTTATATCTTTAAAAATATTTAAAAATCTTAAATTAATTTTAAAATCTTAAAAATATTTCAGATTTCAGCTTTGGTATGAATTTTAAAAATGATTTCCTTTTTCGTACTTCGTACTGCTCCCTATATTATTATATTTAAAGCTCTAAAAATCCTTTCTTGTTGCCAAGTGTGCTTTTAAAGAGCAGAGCAATTGTTGAAGGCTGCTTTCGGTTCGGTTTTGTAGTCGGCGATCGGAGCTGATCATCAGCACTGGCATTTAGACAATTAAAATACTTCAAGTGCTTGTCTTTCGCTCAACGTCACATTTTGTTTATTTATGTGCATTAATTCGCCGGGTAGCTTATAAATTTTCGCTTTCCTCCCCGCTGCAGTCACCTTTGCCTCTTCCTTCTTTCCCTTCCAGAGGATAACAATGAGCCGGAGTTCTGTGTTCGAGATCGTACAAGTTCATTGCCTAAGTCTCTCGATTGCTCGGAATTGCAGGGCTGGAATTTGACGAGTCAGTCGGTAAGTCTGCTATGCCAATCGGCTATTTTTAGCCGGCCACTTACACAATTCGTTTACATATTAAATACGAAAATCAGCCATTCGATTGCTTATTCAACTCAATCAAAATTCCTAGGAAAAATTCCTCGGTCGTCGGTATCATTTACAACGTGCGCGCTTGATTCCGAGTCTAATCATTCAATAAATTGGCACTGTCAGTGGTCCCCACCTCCCCATTCACCCCCACATGACAACATTTTAACTAACTGCCTGACAAATACAAAACAGTATAATTTTTCAATTAGCAAATGATAAATCAAACTAACACTCAGCGTTCGGACGCGGGGAGCTTGTGTCAAATTGAAAATTCAAATGCAGTCTTTAGTTTATTAATTGCTTGAAATGATCCGTAAGGGAAGGGGGCTTTGGTCAGCTTGGAAAATTGCTCAGACTGATGCGATTCATAATTACGCATATAAGCAACTATTTTGTTTATTTAATGCAATTAGTGACGGCGAACTGGAAGGGAGAACTTGTAGTGACTACGGGATTAGTGGGTTTGAAGTGGGGAATGATGAAACACTCAATAAGGGTTAAATGTGGGCAAATATTATCATTTTTCATATGAAAATAGCCAGATTGGTTTAAACAAGATATCTTTACTTCCATTAACATTATTTCCAACTAGTTGATGGCGTTCCACTCACTAATTACTTTATTTGCATTGAAATGGCCCATAAAAATTTATTTGTAACTAATTTATAATTTACAGACCAATATAATATTTTTACTAACAAGGCTTGAAATACGAGCCATAGACCTTCATTAATCAATGTTCCGGTAATAAAATATCCCGATTAATTAAAAAAATATATAAAAAATATTTGCATACATCTAGTTTCACTGCAGTTTCTCTTTGTTTTGTCTGGCAACCGTTTTATTATACATTTTGCAAATAAAGGGACAATTAAATACTAATTTATGTATAACTGTAAAGATAAATTTCGAATTGATTCTGATGGCAGGCGACGTGGCTGGAGCAGGAAATAAAGTAGATATTTTATGATCCAGTTCGGTTGAGTCATTAGGGCTTGTGAAACATGCCTATAAATGTCACAGCGAGTGCCGCTTGGTATTAAATCGGCTAACGAATAAAATTTTCTAGAAGACACAAAACTCCAGCTGAGTTCACACGGCTCGAACATGCAGCAAAGCAATGAATTCACATTCAATTAACTTCTCGCCTCATTTGAATAGCAGGGCACACGTTCGGATATGCTAATTGGATATTAAATATAAATATATTCGCTTCACAGGCAAAGTCATTGCCATTTTGCCATTTTCTGCTGATTAATTGTTTTGTTTTTGTTTTGATTTGATTACATTTCAAATATGCAATTGCTACTGCCTGCGTTTCAGGCGATCATCCAGCGCATTCGTTTCCGCCAGCCTCAAACGAAAGACTTAGGCAGCGAACTTGCCGCCAGCTTCTAACGAGTGACTTAGGCAGCGAACTTGCTGCCGTTTGCAGTGGCCTTCATTAGCCGGCCAAGGCTTATATGCTTATGCCCCATCGGCATCCTCATGTGGGGTCCAAGTCCACTTCCTCCCAGCATGTCCTGCTGTCAGACCGGCCACTAAACTGGCATTTATGCGCAGCACCTGTTGCCTGCCACCGCCTGTTAGACATTAATCCGTGGCATTTAGTTACGCTTTAATAAGATTTCTTGCTCCCGGCGGGAACGTTCCTCTTCTGTCGGGGAAAGCTGGAAAGCATTCTCAGTCTTTATTTTGTTTGTTATTTTTTTGCAGCAGCAGCCGCAGCTGAAGCTGCAGACAAAGCGACGCGCTGCAAACCACACTGGCTTTCCATGGCTGTGGCGCCCCATTTTAACACCCGGCTATGTGTGGTTATTAAAGTGCCAAGACTTTGGCTTTATGCACGGTATTAAGTGCTTTAGCCAGGCACAATGAAGATTTGAGTAGGTGAAGGCAAACGATTAAGGTTTAAGCGAATGAAATTAAAATGCTTATAACTGGAACACAAAAAATGTGAAGAAAGCTTCAAAACGATTATTAATTTAAGAATATTTGAATGCATTTCTTTATTTAAATGCAAATGCTACGAAAACAATAATTATTGAATATTTATTTTTCAATAAAATATGTTTAGAAAGTTATTTAAATTCTACAAACATTTTTTTCTAATCTTTTAAAGTGACTGAACATTTTTGTAGGGTACCTGTACTGTCTGTTTTCGGCAAACTATGATCCATTGGAATTTCAGTAATGAGGAAAAAGCCATTCTCCAAGGCGAGTATTAAGTTCTTCGACGGCATGCCAACGTCATAATCACAATCATCGGCATGCAAATGCGCACTGGCGAATGCCTGTGGCTTTGCAGAATATCTAACGAGTGTTGAACTAATTAAGGTCGAGCACACCAGATCCGTTTATACATATATATGGCTTCAGAGCCCAGGAATATACAACGTATGTGTGCAGCAATGTCGGTATATTTTCGAGCCATTAAGAAATTACACGAATTTCGAACTTCAGCGAGGCAAAAGTGCAACTGTTATATGGCCAAGAGATCGGGATCGAGATCGCTGAAAGGGCAAACACTCTTGAGTTGTACGCCCGAACACTCGACTTGAATTTTGGTAGGGGGAATGGGGAATGACGGCTGAGACAATGCCGGATGATGATCTGCCAAGATCCAGATGCAGATCCAGATCTTCACAAGGAGCCAGTGAGCAATTCATATTCATTCATATTTGTATTTACTTAACTCGCCGCTGAGGATGATGGTGGAGGAGATGCGATGATGACTTGCAACTTAACGAGAGAGCTGAATCTGTTGCCTTTATGCCCTCATATTTCCCCCCCTATAAGCGTATGTATAAAAGGCCCAGTCTTGATGTTTTATGGGACGCCCGTTGGCCGTGTAAATGGAGTTTCGACAGCCTAATTGGAGATCAACGCAGTATAATTGTCTGGATGCCCGGCTGCTTCGGCTGCTCCGGCTTCTCGGGCTTCTGATGATGAAGTCGTGGCCCGAGAACAGGTGAATGAATTTGTGACAGCCGCACAAAGGCAAATGATGTATTGATAGCATCTGTTTTTGGGCGGAGGAGCCGGATGAGCCAGAGAAAACGGCAGCCAAAGCGGCAGGACGTCTGTAGAGTCGGTTTTGTATTCGATTCCATCGATTGTGAGTCAAAAAGTCTGCACATTTATGCTGATGCTCCAGCCTTTGTTGCCTTTTTGGCTGCCAGTTGTTATTATTATTCTGGATCTTGGCTCTCGGCTTTGTGGCTGGCCGGTCCTTTGTGAAAGGACAAATGCAAATTGAGGGCTGTAATTTTTGTTACAATTTGTTTTCTCCTTTATGATCTGATTCAGATTTATCAGAGTATTCTTTTGAGGTTGTCTTTTAAAAGAATAAATGCTTGATGTATGGTTTTTTCTTTTCCTTATTTTATAAAAGGTCAAAATGTTGCTTTTCATATAGGAAAATATACAGAATGTATTGTTTTAAAACTAAAGTTATTTTTTGTTCAACATAACATGAAGAGTATGGTTCTCTTACAAAAAATTTGTATTATTATTAACTTGCCTACATTTTAAAACCATAAGCAACTCCTTAAAAAGTTGACAATAGAAGTTCAAAAAATCAAATCACAAGTTTTCACAAACAAATGTTTAATACTGAAGCCTAGTACTCACTTCAATCAAAAAGGCGACGAAATGAAAATTTCTTTACAAAAAGGAAAGTATTTTTCTGACTGTTCGACTTTATAAGTTCGAGTATAAGTTTTGAGTATCGGCTTATCCTTTTTAAAGTTAATTAAAAAAAAAAAATAAAAAAAATCCTTCGAGCCGGATTTGAACCAGCGACCTATGGATGTCTACACTCGTAATTCCAATCTACAGTCCACCGCTCTACCAACTGAGCTATCGAAGGTATATATATGGCTCGCTGCAAAACGAGTTCATAAACAATCCGAGTGAAAGACAACTTATCAGCGGAGACAAATTTAAGTGGCGGTATTTCGATGGCGAGCAGGCGTCTTGGGGGGAAAATGAGCTTCGCTTTATGCAGAGCCAGCAATGAATATCGAATGTGAGAGGCGATTGTTTTTCTGATTTCTTGTATTTTTGTTTTTACTTTTCGGCCAGATGAAAGGACGGCGACGGGTGTAAACACAGACAGTGCGTATCGGGGGCGACAATTAACGTGGCCACCTAGTAAACGCCGCCCGTGAGTCATCTCCCCGGGGAACCAAATGCACCAAATACACCTATACCATCTACGCAGCATCGCCTGTGGGCCGGGGACTCGTACTCGGATTGGGATTCGGGAACCCTAACCAAGTGAATCATGCCAGAGGCGCGCAGAAGACACGATCCGTCTTATCAGGCGAGTGGCCAGAGGTCCAGAGAACTCGGCCGGGGGCCTAGGACACATACCACCTTGTATCTCGGCAGCAGCACTCGGACAAAGTGTGTTCCCGATAAGACAGAGGGCAATTTTTGACGGCCCAAAAGGTAGGTCCAGGGAAATACATACTTAACAAACCAATTAGGATGCCAAAAATGCGGCAAGTCATAAAAAACGAAAACCCGAAAACGGCCATACAACTAATATTGGTTTCTTTATATATGTGTATTAATTAGGGATGGCAGCTCTTATATAGGAAAGCAGAATAGTAACAAAACTTTTAAAATATTTCGAAAAAAAATAATCAGAATTAAAGTTAAATGTGATACTAAAATAAAAGAAAGAATAAATAAAATCCGAAAAATAAATAAATGTTATTTTAGAATTAGTTTCAACAGAAGTTGAATTAAATATTATTAATTCTAAACTAATAAATTAAATTTGTTTTATATTATTTATAATTTTTACATTAAAGAAAAACGATTTGTAGATTGTTATAGATTCGATACTTTTGCGGTGTGTCATCTCTAATATTCACTTACGATGGTCAAAAAATGTTAGCCAAGAAGTGCATCGGAGGAAGCGGAGCGAAAAAACTGACAGCTTACGGATAATTACCGAGGAAAACACACAGATGCAGGGCTGCTGGGATGCGGGGATGAGGGGCAGGTGAGGCTCGGGAGATGAAGATGAGGGACAGGTGAGCGGAGGGACAGGGAAAGCGGTAAAGCGGGATGGCTAAGCGCCATGAGCGGCGACTTGTGTGTGATCCATTGAGTAAGGTTTTCCGAGGCCTCGACTGTGAGTGTGCATGTGGATCGATTGCTCAAAACGTCTTGTTAGATAAGGAAAAATGATTCCCGCGGCGAGGGTTAGTTATTCGTAATTTGCTCAGGTATGTTACAACAAATGTTCATAATTTTTAAGAATGACTAGGAATCGGCTCTCGGCTTAGTTTCTCCCTTTTTTCGAATTTCCACCAAGTTTTGCTTATCAGCGGTCTTCGATCTCAAATGGTCGGTGAGAGCTCTTGATCTTGGTATCAATTTCCCGCTATGATTGAATGAATTTTCCCAGTCCCAATCTCAATATGTGGGCGTTCTACTATCGCTTCAACAGATCTGGGAATGGCCTACGAAAAATTGCCAAGTTCCTAGGAAAACCGAGAAATATTTTGGCAAGGCGTAAGACCCCTAAGTGGACTTTATCTTCCGACGCCTTGTGTGTGGCAAGTCAACTGAAAAGACCAAGAGCCTCGATATCGTCCACCTGATGAGTCATTTAATTGAGCCCAAAAAAATACACTTTGCCGCATGGGATGGGATGGGTAAATTAATTTACTCTTCCGATAAACCCAGAGGAGATGACTCATACAAACCTTCTTGCGACGGAATTGCATCTTTCGCTTGATTTTCATTTCATTTAGTTTTGTAATAGCATTTAATCGCTAAGGCTATTAATAGACCAAGGTCAAATCGGGATTTTCAAACTAAAGCTGAGTATAGGGCAATCCCCATTCTTATCAGCTTTGTATGCTCTCAATTCTGCGATTTAAATTCAGCTGAAAATACACTTTTCATATAGTAAATATATCATTCATCATTTCAATTAAAAAAAAGTTCGCTAGAAAAATAGTTTTAGCTTGGAACTCTTAAAAATATTTTTTTTTTACCTTCTGACCATTTCAAGTTGTTGTGCAATTTCAATCACTTGACATTGATTTAAACAATCAACTGGGAATACGAAAAATGTGCTGTTGACCTGAAATGTAGTATAATTAATATTTATTACCCACCCTTATCAGCATCAAAGTTCATTCAGCTGTTTGAATAGTTATTCCAGATTCCTATCGTTTCATTTGCCAGCAATTTGTTACGTTTTAGACAGTTCTAGAGAAGTTGATATGCATGCAGATCGTTATCAGTCGTTCCGAGCGGACTCATTTAATTAACAAATTACCCGTTGAGCTGAGCTTTTGCAGCTGGTTTTCCACCTCTCCACTAAATGCTATGCCTTTTTCTTATGTTTTTAATCTATAGCTTTGGCACTTGGTTTTCTTATCAACACGTACTGGGGTATTACCTGTGACAGTTTTGTTGTTGGCGCTTTTAATGCTGCGATAAGCGTTTTGCCATTGTTTCGCTTGATTTGATTTTTTGCTTAGTACTTGCTGAATTTATTTTGATAAGGTGACAAAATTTCGAACTAGCACCTGAGCTGACAACACCTTCGATAGCTCAGTTGGTAGAGCGGTGGACTGTAGAAGTGCAACGAGTGTAGACATCCATAGGTCGCTGGTTCAAATCCGGCTCGAAGGATCATTTTTTTTTAATATTACAAAAATTACTTTTTAGTTAAGTTCCTTCTTTCCCCCAACTCAAATCTAAAATAAATAAATCAACTTTGCTTATTCTTTTAATAAATTGTTTTTCTTTTATATTTTTCATCTTTCTTTTTTTTTTCGCTCCCGCTCATCATCATCATCGTCGTCATCAAAAATATGCTTTGTTTTAAATAAATAAAATAATAAAGTTTATATGAAAAATTACATATACAAATCGTGCTCTGCAACATCAGGCACGAATCGATATTTTCCATTCATCGGACTTTCTTTTTGTGTGATTTTTGTTTTTTTTTGTTTCTTTCGTTTCTATTAATTTATCCAACATGCTGAGCTTAGGCGATAGGTCTTAAGTTTCTAGATTAATTAACGTTTACGGATTTATTCGAGCTTAGCTTAGAACGCATAACGATGTAAATAGTTATTCATATATTTATAGAGCATACGTTTTGTTTATACAGTTACGTTTAGTTGAATTCGGAACGAAGCTTGAATACCCTTTCGTCGATATGTGTTTGTTTTGTATGTGTGTGTGCTTATGGATGAGTGTGTGTGTATAAAGTATATAGGTATTTTTAGTACATATACAATATCTGTTTCTAAAACTATGTGTTTAGGACTGATAGTTCCTAAGTAATTTCAAGTCATTATTCGATTATACTCGCGCTAGTTAATTTACAAATGGATTGCTATTGCTTTATAAAATTATTAACAAAAAACGGCTAGTAGAATAGGTCTCCTTTCCACAAACATGTACATACAGTAGATACCAGTTCGCATCGATATAGTTGTTTAATATTTATATATATATTAGCATTTTTATACAATTTGTTCAATTGGTCGATTTAACTCTTACACGTAATCCTCTTCTTCTCCTTCTTCTGTATCTTCAGCAGCAGCAGCTCACACAGATACGAAAGTATCTAATATCTGAAGTATCTGACGGATGGGCTTGGGGTGGTGGGGATTAAGGGGGGCGTGGCATGGCGGCTATATACAGTGGACTCTGCGCTCTCAAAATCGCTCTGATCTAGGATTTTTCCTCAGCCTGGCTGGGGAAATCGACAGAGGCTCCGTAGGTGGGCGGTGTTTTCTTGTGGTTGCGGGGGCGTGGGCGTGGGGGCGTGGCTGCCGCCTTTTTTATACGATTAAAGTCTAACGATTTACACTTAAAATTCAAATATTCAGTCCATTTTGTTTGCGTTGTGTTTAAAGCATTGACGGCTTGGAACCAAACAGCATTTGATGCTCTCTCGCTCGCGATTTCCTTTCGTTTTCCATTTTCCATTTTTCCTATATAGAAATAGAAAAGTGGTGCTCCTGGTGCGAATCTATCGACAGCCACAGCCCACCACGGTCATCTCCTGGTAGTTCTTCAGCACCACCGTACTTTGGTCGTTGAGATAGAGCATGGCCACGCTGTCCAGTTGCGTGGGCACGCAGCACGCCTTTGGCACCTTGCCGGGATTCATGTTGTTCACCAGGGTCTGCACCACAGCATGATTGGTGGAATTGAAGTGATCGGCGAGCGGGAAGGGGCACTTGCCGTGGCAATAGTACGCATCATAACCGAGCGGTGCCACAATCCAATCATCCCAGCCGACATCGGAGAAGTCCACATACAGCGAGTGCCGCCGGCAGGTGTCGTCGTGATTCTTGCGCCTCGCCGGTCGCCTCGGTTGCCGCTTATTCCTTCCGCCCTTGCCCCCCGAACCGCCCCCTTCTCCCCCGGAAACATCCCGGATGGAGCGCGCCTTGTGCCGCCCATCATCCGTGTAGGTGAAGAGCAGCGGCTGCTTGTGCTGCCACCGCTCGTGCGCCTCGTCCGCGCTGCGGCGCAGGCGTACATGATGATGTGGCGCCGGCTTCAGCGATCGCACCGTCCTCACCTCGACGAGCAGTCCATAGTTGCGCTGCGGACTCGCCAGCCACCGGTCCACGGCCGGCTGGACATCGAGCGACACCGTGTCCGTGCTGTTCAGCCGGACCGTCTTGGTGTCCAGCAGCAGATAGCTCGGCTCCCGCTGGCCCCGCACCCCCACCCGCGTGATGTCGTAGACGAGCACCTGGTAGCGGGTGCGGTTCGCCGACGACGTTCTGGCCACCACCTGCGGACTCAGTGCGTCCCGCGTCAGCTGCAGCTCGGCGGCCTTCAGCTTCTCGTCCGAGGGAATGCTCTTCACGTCGAAGTGCAGACGAAACCGGTGGTGGTGCGGAAATCTATCGTCGATTTTACTATCTGGAAATGGGAGAAAAAGGGGGTAACAGGTAAGTTTGGTGTTGGAAAATGAGGATTAAAAGTAATATTAACAAAATTGATGATATCTAAATAATTAATTCTTTTTATGTTCGCCTAGTTGCCTTACTTAAAAAGCCCTTTCAAAAGAAATATTTAATTTAAGAAACATATAAAGTAAATGATAATAAAAAATATATTTCCTGCCACTCCCTAAGCTTTTAGAAAATAGTTATATCCCTTTGCCCTTAAATAAATCATCTAATATTCAAATACTGGGTACATAAAAGATTTATGTTTATGTTATCATTTCTCCAAGTTCCATAAAATAATTCATTTTTTGATTTCGCAAATATTGTATATTTCTGTTTTTTAAGAATGTTAACCAAGCCTTATCTATCACCTGCCTGTTTTATACCCCCCTAAATCGGAATCAGCGAATTAAGCCGGACGATCCGGCGGATCAGGTGATATAAAGCGGGCTCGGATCTCCTGCCAGACGATTAGACACACCTTCGGTCGGCCAGAGAGTCCGACTACCTGTATTCCTGGTTTCTGGATTGCTGAGTAAGTAAGTACCCCCTGCTTAAATACACCCACCGCTCGAGAGCGTGGAAAGTGCATTCGGGAAATCTGGGACAAAGAAGGTCGAAAATCGCACGTTCCAGTTGTCCAGCCGCCTTTTTACGACTGGCGCCTGTGCTAAAGACCCTGGCCCACCCCGGCCTACCTTTTGGGATCTGTATATTATACGAGTATGTATATATACACCGGCAAGGTGCAAACTCTGCACGCTTGCCGAGGAAATCTTAATTTGAATCGACGCCGCTCTCAAGTACCTCGCACAAAGAGAAAAGCGAGTCGTAAATTCTTTTGGGAAGCGAGAATCAGGCGGAGGGATGGGTTCCGAAACCCAAAACTGAAGACCGAAAACGGCACAGATGCCGCATCCTTAGGACGTGGCCAAAAACTGAACCGTAACCAAGACAAACTCGACTCGCCAGTCGGCTTAGACACTTGGCTTTAGACACTTGGTTTGTGTGTTGCCTGTTTACCTGCTCCTAACTGCTTTATTGTTCGACCATATAATCCTGCGGAAAATAATGCGAAATACGCTTTAATAATAATTGTTATTCCTACAAATACAATATAAAAGCCATTTAGCGCATGCGCTAAACGTTCCTGGTGTAATTCCGGGGAAAAATTTCAAGGTCACTGCCGGGCTGTCGTCGCGGAAGAGCAGGTAAAAGGACTCTCGTGTCCTTTTAGCTGTTCATTTGGAAAAGCCGTGGAATTTCCGCGTGATTTCACAGCGCTTGCGTGAATGATATGAGGGGTGGATCGGGGGATCGCAGGATCGGGGTGTTCATGTAGGAGAAGAGCAGGTATGCAAATCGCTTAGATGAACTAGAATTTCAGGGAAAATCCGATTCGGTCTTCATTCGCATTTTGGTAGCGGAAAGTACGCGTTGCGATGAGTGGGAATATATAAATTAGGGGTAATACAGATCGAAGCCTTTTGGCGGTGCGCAAAGAGCAGGTGGAAAACCCAGGTATAGGAAGTAATCGAAAATGGATTGGATTACATTTGTATGTCCTAATAAAGTAGGCAAGTTGCTCTGTTTATAATATTCTTGGCCTATATGTATATCCATTTCCTAATCAAATTTCCTAGTTCTTTCATTTAAATATACCTTTTAATCTTTTCGCAAAATAAATATGTATCAAACGATCTAGATAAACCAGTATGTATACAATTTATTGGATCAACATTCTTCCATCAAAATGGAAATTATTCTTCTTATAAAAAGGCAATATAATTCTGACGATATATGTTTAAAATATATTCAAAAGATGCCTCAAAGAGTGCCACTAAAACAGAAAAATCCATAAAGGTCTGCATATCTTAAATTTAGATATTGGTTCATACTAAAGGCTACATATTAAATCATCCAAGTTTTTAATAAGTAGTAACTAAAATATCTTCTGAAAATGAATTTAACCCGTTTTAAGTGATATTTTAATACAAAAAGCAGGACTATCATTATTTTTAGCTAACAAAATATTTAAACCGTTTAAGTATTGCCTTTCAAAATGATATAGATAATTCTACAATGAAAAAAACGGAAGAGGCATCCTCTAAGTAATATATCCGCTTCCGGTTGTGAATTAAATGGCTATTAAAATATATTAAAATCGGAAACTCACCTTTGTGTGTAAAACTTCGCACTGTATTGGCCGACTTGGTCAGCAGTCCCGGCTTGGGGATGTTGACCGAGTCGAGCTCGTGGCCCATGATCTCGGCGTAGAGCTTTTTCATCGGCTCGGGGATGATGATCTTGGAGCGGTCGATCTTGGGCGGCCGCTTCATGTTGAACAGCGAGAGCAGGCTCTTCTCGATCTCGACTAGAGTGGAGGGGTCCGGCTTGAGCTTGTCCTTGACAAGGAGCGCCTCCTTGCTGTAGGTGGACGGGCCCTGCTCGGCGATGATGGCGCCGGCATTCGCAGGCACATTGATGGATGCCACCTCGCGGTCGAGCACCAGCGTCGGATCCTCCACGAAGATTGATTCAATCGACGATTGATGAGATTCTGTGGATGAGGCTGCTCCTTTTCTGGGCTGCTGCCTGTGCTGGTGATGACTACTCCGATGATGATGGCTATGGTTCTTCTTGACAGCCATTTTGTTGTTGGGTTTATTAACTAATTGTTTAGACTTATTTTTGGAATTTTCTAATTGGTCTGTTCTTGGTTTATGCACTTCGTTGAACTGTCGATTGTTCGCGTCACTTTTGCTATGTGATTTTTTGCTGTTGCTGCTGCGGTTGCTTTGATTTTTACTCAGATGGCTTTTATCACTATCACTGAAGGAGGAGGGTTCGTTGAATGGATTAAATGCTTTTGCTAATGCTGTGCTGGTTGATGCTCCGCCCGATCTGGAACCAGATGATCCTTCTGGCGGACTCTGAGCGGCTACGGGCGCGGGCGCTATGGCGGCGATGAATCTCTGGGATATATCCTCGGTGCTAGCAACTCGAACGATCGTTTGAAAAGTCGCCAGCACTGCGAGGAGTAGAAGCCATGCGCGCATGGTCGCTTGCAACTCTGAAAAGAGACGAAAACATGGGTTAAGTCAAGGGTTATAGCTTCGGGATGTGCTAAGAACTAGGGACTCGGATGTGGATTCCGATTTCGATTCCAGATCCGAATCCGAATTCGATTCGGACTGGGACCGAGATCGTATTCCACTCAATCCGCTCTTGCACTCACACTCAGGCGGCCATGGGTGCAAGCGGGACGACTATAGGGGTCCAACTCTTTCGTATCTGACAGATAATATCTGGTATCTGTATCTTTCGCGGTATCTTTCTTTATATGTGTGCGTCTCTGAGCGTGTGTGCGTTGGACGACGTGCGCTGCGCGACTGAACGCTGGCTCTTCTTCTTCGGCAGGTAAGCGACGTCGACAGCGGCGGTAGCTGCGACTGCGACTGCGGCCGAGGCAGTGGCAGCGCAGCGGCAGATCGACGTCGCTTCCTTTTGGCCCATTTGAGAAAATAAAGAGAGCAGCGCAGAGCGCCGGTCCAAAAGTTTTATGGCTATGGTCCTACGGGGTGAAAGGTGCCGGTAAAAAATGGTGGCTCTCTCTCCCGAGCCTCGAACTCCCTCTCCCTACCACCCCTCCCACTCTAAACAACCACCCCTCTCACTTGCTCTTCGGCAAGTGTTGCAATCGCAGGCGGACATTGCACCTTTTGCACTGACACACGATCTTTTGGGACCAGGTTTATCGTTTTGTGTCTACGAATAGAAATTCAATATAGCCCCATACCATTCCCCCAATTCTTTTTTTTGTACTTTTCGGTTATTAGAGTAGCTTCGATCGTCATATTTTCCACTTATCGCAAACGCTATAGCTATAACGCTTTGATTTACAAACAGGCGGCAAATGCTCAAAAACCCTATCTGGAAAATTTATGAAAATTATTAGAAGTATTCTATATATTTTGGTTATAGGCTATAAATTTCCGAGATTTTATCTCAAGATGAGTTTGAGAAAGGTACGCCATACGCACACGCACACACCTAGAACAAATTACATGTTGTTTTTCACATAAAGATTACCATCTTATCTTGTACTAAAAACAAAAATTTGTTATATGACAGGGCGCTTAAGCGCAAAGGGATTGGGAATCGGGATCGGGATCTTTCGGTTAAATGGTTAAATTGGAAATTGGAATTTTCGAAAAGATGGCACACGCTGGGGGGTGCACACAAGATCTTGGGCCTCTGATAAGAAACGTCGGGTCGACGGGAAAATTGGTTGAACTTAGGAAATTGGAGGGGAAAACCATGGAAAGGGTGAATGAAATTAAATTTCATAAATATGTTTATGATTTGTTCATAATTTGTTGTTTGTTTTTAATATGTTCCCAGAATTTCGTATGCCGTGGGTTGTGGTTGCGTGTGGTTTTCAGTTTTCAGTTATCCGTTTCAGTTCCAGCCAGAGTTTAGCCGTATTTATAGGTTCTTTACTACCTGCCCCGAAGAGGGGGTTTCCCCTAGACCGATCGGTCCGATGAATGCCAGGCGATATCCGGGATTTCCAAGCTCGCTGTCCATTCAGTGAAACTACGCGCACTAGACACCAGATATCATAATATATATAATATCTATATAGCTCGCACTCAGCTCAATCCGAGCTGTGAAATGTCGCAAGTGCCTGCTAAAGTTCAAATTTCAGCTCTTTGTCGCAGCACCAACGACTCCGAAATGTTTCGCAAATTGACACATTTTTATTATTAATGATTAACGTTTTATTCCGGTTACCCAATACTAAAAAATCAAGATATAGCATAGTAATCTGTGCCGCACAACGTCAGCAATTAGATTGGTTAATAATAAACGCCAACGTGGGCACAAAACCCTTGGACACTCACGCACCCAGCGGATACAATAGAATCGAAGACTATATTCTGCTGGGTTATTTATGTGCCAGGATATTGACGTTTTTGTTTTGTCTTTGCCGCCGCTTTTTATGTTCTCCTTTTTTTAAAGATTTTTGAGAGGTTCCCATCTATAATATTAGTTGTGTATCAAAACGGTACTTTATTGTGCTGGCCAACAAAGGTCAGGGAAGTTCTTGGAATAGGATCCCTGGCCAGAGTACAATACGATTATGATGTACGTGGGGAAATATTTTGATTAAGCGCAACCCAAAATTGTCCTAGCAACAGGTTGATTTAAGTCAAGGCCATATTTATAAGGAAAGGTAGGTCTTCGGAAACACTTATTTTGATATTTGGTAACTATAAATTACCAAAAAAAATTACTTAGAACCTTTTTTAAAGACCTAAAAATACAATTTAAACTCTAGTTCTAGGTGACCATTTTAACGAAGTCTAATCTTGATTTTATTACTGAGCATAAACTTTTAATTAAATTAAATTTTTCATAGATTGTAATATTTAAATATTATTTAAATTGAATCAATTAAAGAAGAGTTACTGGATCAGAATATTCCCAACCAATTGACTTTAACATAATTTCTGCCGAACCACATTTGCCAAATATCCCATTACCAATTCGAATAGCCAAGTTTTGGCGAAGAGCAATTTGAGTTCTCTCAAATATCGAATACTGAATGCCACATGCCATCGACAAGGCGAACAACCCGAAAATTCCTCGCACCGCCAATTATTTGATCAATATCAAATGAACTTGGCTTTTACATATCGAATGGGTGCATTCGATGTCATTATGCAATCGTCTTGTGTGCAGTTCTCACAAGTTCAGATATTCACCTCCGCCCCTTTCTGTCTTTCAGTTTTTCAGTTTTCTGACACATTTACATAAGCTTAGGTCTTGTGGACGAAGGCCCGGCACTGGCACTCACCTCAGTCTTATAAAGTTTCCTATGGTCGAGTGGTGGTATCGCTTGATATTGGATCTCCCGTTTGGTGCCCGTATCGCTCAAGTCGAATATCGATACGACATGTGTTCGGTTATTAATTCGAAAGCCGTGTGATGGATAGCCCGGAATAAGCAAGCAAAATAGGAGCGACCAACTGTCTCGTACACTTTTCGTTCCACTGAATTTATGACGGGATCGGTTTTTGGGGAATTCAGTATTAGAATCAGAATCAAAATCAAAATGGGAATGGGATCCGTTATCGCGGCGAGCGGCTTTCGGTTACACTTGGATATATTTGCACAATTTACAGATGTTTATGGCGCTCCGGTCGTTTCGCTTTTCAAATAAATCACGCTTGTGTAAATATCTGATAGGGATGTCGGCTCGGCTACTGTTTTCTGTTTCCTTCGATAATTGTAGATGAAGTAGATCGAGTTCTTGTTGAAAATAGTGTTGCCGCATTCGAGGCGCACCTGGTCGGTAGATGTGGCTGGGATTGGAAAGCCGCGGCACATGACACGGGGTTAGGATCTGGATGCGGATCGGGATCTGGGTGGCTCTGGGCGGTGCACCTGTCACCCGGCGGCTCCTTCGGCTGACGGCTGGCAGATTATCCACATATTTTCCAACTGACACTCACGCACTGTATTTCTTTAAATTGTATCTCAAGGCATCGCCAGTATCTGTTTCTCTATCTGTATCTGTATCTGTTTGTTGTACTTATTTCGTATTCACAGCTTTATTTGCTTTGGCTGGCTGTTCGGATTTCAGGGTTTCCCTTTACAACCCGTCAGTTGACATTCCACACACCCAGCAGAAGACACACACTCGCGCACAACAACCTCAAATGCCTCAATTTCTTTGTTTCCGCACCGATATCTTTTTGTTTTTTCGGAGGGATCGAGATCGATCTTCACGCCTCACGATACGCGAATCAGTCAGATACTTTTTGTATTTTCTGTATTTTTTTGGTGGCCCGAGAATTGTTTTCTCGAAAGCTTTGGGTTCACGCCAAGTGGCTCACTGTCCGCCGCTCATTTCGCTATAGATTTAAACTCGATCAGCGCTGTTGAACGACTAACGCCTTTCTGTCTACCTCTACCTGATTCCGATACTTCAGATACTCGGCTCGGCTACAGACACACACTGAAGCGCCGAGCACACACAGATACACACTTCGGCGGCGAACGAGAGAGCGAGTGCCTAGCCGAGAGAGCCGCAGTTCGGGGAGAACTCGAAGACTTGGGGCTTTAGCCCCATCTCCATCATTATCGCGATCATGATCACGCATCTCGTCTAGCGTTTCTCGGTCTCGGACTCGGATTCCCAGCCAGCGCGACGTCAAAATCTTCCTCGTTTTATCGCCGCTCTCTCGAGTGACCACACAAACACTCAACCAGTTAATTGGTCGACGTTCTCTGGGGCTTTGAGTGGTTTCTCTGGAGAGAATCGTCCATACCTTCTGAGCTTTTTGGTTTTCAAAATCTTTGGGATTTCAAGGCAGGCATTTTGTAAAAGTTGGGGTTGGCACTTAGGTTTTCGAATAATGGTGAAATGTTATCTCTAATTTAATTAGAAATATAGAGAATAATCTTCTAAGTACTCTTATAAGCTAAATTTATAAAAAATTTGGCTTTACCATTTTTAGATTTTTGAAGAAGCTCAATAAGCACTAAAAAAATTAATAAATAATTTTGTAAATTGCTTCGAAATTAATAATGAGCTAACAAATAAAATGACGAAGCCGAGTTTTTGCTCACAAAATTTAGAACAAACACTTCCCTTAAGAAAATCATTTTGTTTTTGATAGTCAGAAACTACAATGCAATATTTCAAACAATTATTTCCTTTTAACAAGGCAGACAATAATATCAATTTTATTCTCTGCAGATTAAAGTTTCTATAAATAGCAAAATATAACTTTGAGTTCTTAACGAAAATAAATAAAAATTCTGAAATTTTCTAACACTCTTCCAAACATTCTTCCAAAAGACCCCTACTTACATTTTACACTGCTGCGAATTAAGTATCCAATCAGCCGACTCGTTTCCTTCGGCCAGCAGAGTGGAGCATTTAGCTGTCGGGTATTGGGAGATTGGGATTGGGATTTCGAGCTGCACGAGCGCAATGAGCCAAGTACGAAACCAAACTGTCTGCGCATTCCTGGAGTCTGGGACCTCGGATCTTCCGATGCTCCGCCGTTCGAATGTGCCAGCCAGCCAGGCAGCGATGCTATAATGACGATGATCATGATCATGATCACCGATCACCGCACATGCCATGGATGTGCGAGCGAGAGCCCCCGACTTTCGTTTCACGTGTGTGTGTGCTTAGGTAACGAAATCCTTGGCAACAACACACAAACACAGAAAATGAAATCAAAAAGTCAGGAATTAGTATAATTTTATTGGTCGGAAGGCAAGAGGTAAAAAAAGGGCAGCGGTGGCAGCCATAAGAATGACACATGCCGGCTCTTTCGCACTCAGGCGCACACAGATACTCCCGGCACCAATACACAGGCAGTCGTCCAGCTAAATGCATTTTAACTGCCTTTTTTTGTTGTTGCACTTGTTCGTTTGTTTGTTTGTGGAGATGACTCTACGCTTTGGTAACTCGGGCCTCTTTCCTCAATTCTTCTCCGTCTTCGAAACACCCGCGCATGCGCAGCCAACGTGACTCTGCCACAAAAGATTGCAGTTGCTGTTGCAGTTGTAGTTGCAGTTTTTGCTGCTTTTTACTGAGCAGGTGCTGCAGACCAGCCAAGAAGACGGCGAATATCGGGGTTTGGTAGGTGGAGCTGCCTTTAAAACTCACACAAAGCCAAAAGGTTTTAGCCAAAGCTGGCAGTTGGGGATCTCAAAGGTCTGATTGGGGTGGAGGAAGTAGTAAATACACTTAAATAAAATTATATTTTTAATTTTTTTGGTTTATTAAGAATAAGTACAGCTGCTTTCCTCTTTATAAAATTAAATGTTCTTTCTGATTGTTATAATAAGTCCTAAGATCTTTTGTTGCATCGGCTGTTTTGAAGATTAAAGTCCTATAAGGACTTTACTATTGTGTGACAACCGGAAATGAAGCTCATCTGAGAGAAATCCCATCTACTCCCTACTCAGTTGCGATCCCATTGAAGTCCGTTTGGCGTCGTCTGGTCGAAAGACTGACCAAATGGAGCGTTGCCAGACATTGTGGCTTTACTTGACCACACATGGCCAACTGGCGCCAAGGCTGCTTAAGTAGCCTTTGTTCCTGTCCAGTTCTTCACTTGTCGCCGTCTGTCCGGCACTTGTGCTTCCCTACTTATACCCAGCATCGAATTTCCCGGGTATTTCCACGGTTCTTAAGAATACTAGAAGAAATATTTTCGTAAACTACATTGTATTATTATCACAGAATAAATTGTGATATATTAAAATAAAAATTAGGTATTAGAATTGATTGAAATATTCAAATAAATTAAGCCAAGAGAATAAGAATCGATATAATTTGGATGGTAAGTTCTGCCATCAAAACCCAGTCTCTCCGTCGTCGCTTTGGCTGCTTAACCCCATGATGCCCCACCTCCCCGCGGTGATTCATGCCCATTGGCGCACAGAGAAACTCCACGCCACTCCACACAGATACAGATACAGATACATTCGCCGAGAAGAAGGCGGGCTCCAAAGTTCGTGGAGATCCTTTTGTATGTTAATCGTCTGTCTGATTTGTCCGTCTTTGTGTCTTTGTGTGTGGTGTTCTTCTGGTCTTCTGGCATTCTGGCATTCTCGTGATGGTGTTGGTTTGGTGTCGTTCTGTGCTCCTCCTTCGATTCGCTGGGTCTCTTTTCCTCTCTCGCTCTGCCGCTGCATCCGGCAGATAAACAGATACAGATACATTTGCCCCGAGGAATGCCGGCTCTCCACTCAACTTTTAATGGCACTTAATTACCTTTTGCACTGCCCTGCTTATCGGACCACCAGAAATCGGAGTCCTTGGACGGCTTATCGCCGTTTGCCATCCCTGGCGCTACTTTCACTGGACCAAAAACAGGAATCCAGGAAAAAAAGAAAGAAATACGAAATCCATTATCAGCTGCCGTTCATTTATCAAGTGCTCGTGTGTCATTTGTTAAAGACAAGTGCCCGGCAAAAACATCTCGCAGCGCAAAAACTGCCAAGTTCTGGATGGGAATGGGATTGGAAATGGGAATGGCATCCTGATCCTAGACGGGGGTACTGATACTAGACGGCTGTCTACTGACCACATGCCAGGACCTCGGGCACAGCAGGATCATCTCGATCCCTTTTCGCATTCTGTTTTCCCTGGCACGCAACGGGGGCGTGAGTCTTAATTGTCCTCGAAGCGGATAGGAACTGCAAGGATGCGGGTTCCCCGGGTTAGCTGGTATAGTTTAATCAAAGTCTAGCATGCTAGGCAGTTGAGAGTTACTATGTATTTTTGAAATGAAAATACCGAATCAATGTATTATTTAACTGAATCTATTGTTTACAAATGCTGATAAAGGCACAATGTAAAAAAATTTAAAAAAAATCTTAAAAAATTCTTTGGTTCTCTCAGTTGTTAGTTGTGGACAGAGGCTTAGGCATTGTGTGAAAATTTATAAATATTATATAATATTATTAACAATAACAAAAACTACACTAAATTTACAATTAATTCAAACACCTTCGATTTCACTTTTAAACTTTCTTACTACGAAAATCTATCAGTTATGATATTTACGATATATTATTCAAAACGGGTTCGTAAATAAAGACTACCCATAAATGTTCTTATTTTGAGTTGCATATTCCCAATTTCAAAACAAAATGGTGGAAAAGAAAAGTTAAAATTTATATTTCTTTGATTAGTATGCTCCAGTGACTTTGTTAACTAATTTTAGCCACAATTATGACATTACGACACATAATATATCACCCAAAAGGTACTGATAAAGATAAGGGTGTCCTAATAAAGATATTTACTTCCCGAAAATTCCCTCCCCCAATTAGGCAACATAATATGGCCATTATTATATGTTCTAGTGTTTCAGCTGGTTGTGCGCACACAGTTTATTCATCAACAAATGGATCTCATTAGGGGATCCTTTATACGTGCCCATTGATTCGCTTCGTTTCGCTGCTGGCCAGCTAATCAATTACCATCGAGGAGCAGGCATCGAACAAAAGTCGCCAAACAATGCCGCTTCTTGGCACGTGGACGGCCGTCAAGAGACGAGAGCCTTTCACCAGCCGCCTGCCTTCAAGTTGATGGAAAGGTGACAGTCACAGTCACTTTAGAAAAACCAGATACAGATACAAAGATACTCGTACGGCTACAAAAAAACAAACCTCATGAGGCAGCCGCAAAACTGCAGGCGAACAGAGACTCCTTCCATACGATACGATACAAATGCAATCCGAATACGATTCCTACGACAATCGTCAATTGTTGCTCGACTGGCTCTCTGGATTCTTGCTGGATTCCCTGCCCTGTCTTTTGTTCAATTAAAACGTTATTATTGTGTGTTTTGTGTTTTGCTCTGCGATGAATGACAAACTGGCCGTAAAGTGCAACTGCAACTGGGGACTCGAAATCTAAGTTGCATCTTGTGAAAGCTGATCCTGAACGTTTTGTAAGAAGCGGGGCATGGGTATGGGTTTCGGTCGGTCTGGGTTTTAGCTTGGTTTTGGGTTTTAGGGATCGGGATCGGAGATCTTGTGGTAATTTGATGCTGCCGCCGATGTCCCTGCCTTTGTTGTCGGTCGGAATCGTTTTGTTTGTTTATAAATTGGTAACAAAGCCTCCTCCTTCGCCGCTGGCCATTAGCCATCAGGATCCGGCACTTGATTTATGCCATTCTGATGGTAACCCAATACCTTGAAGCGTTTTATTAGCGCCAGTTAATAATTCCCTTGGGAACATTGCATCGGGGGGCCAGCTCCGAATTAAGTGCAATTAAAGATGAGTGGTTAATAAAAGGCATTTTGAAGTCTATTATTTTTGACTTGATTGACTGTGGGATCATATAATGTCAATATTATATCTTTTCTTGAGTTCTGGAATTTACTACACCGATCTCCAGCCATCTTTTATATGTATTTCATGATATTATAATAGGTTTTAAAGTAGTCAATATTAAAATATTATGATATGATAGAATAGATAGAATAGCATAAAATATATATAAAATATTGCTAGAGATTGTATATAGAGAATATAACGTTTTATGACAGTATTTTATCTTTCCTTGAATTCTGTAATATATTATAACGATCTCTAGCCATCTTTTATATATATTCTATGATATCATAATCTTATAATAGGCTTTAAGTTTTTAGTTGGGTTTTTTAATCACATAAAAATATTTTACTACTTTATAATTTGGGTGTCTGAGATATTGAAGTTCTGACAGTTCCCCTGTCGAAAATAAGACACTTCTTCGACAATATTGGAGTATTCTTGCCATCATCAACGGCGTTGGGCAATCCATATGGGAAATGGGGAGGGAGCCACATGGCTCCCACTTTATGGAAACAGTTTGAATTCGAATTAACACAGCGGGCAGCCCGCATAAGCATTAAAAGTCAATTGCAATTAAGTTCGGTTAAGCATCCACGTATCGCTTTTTGTGCGGGGTACGTGCGAGAATATCAAAGGTGGATATCTTCTGGCCCTCTCGAGTGGGCCACAAATCAAATTGGCTCCCTGAATGGAGGATCGAAGACAAGAGTCTTAGGGACCGGGAGTCGAAGATATAGCTATGGCTATAGCGCCATCGATAAAACTTAATGGCCACCATAACTGTTAAGCCGAATGGCGGCAAATTGCAGTGAGCATTCAAATTTATTACTAATTGGGTGTGAATTGCAGGCAGTGCAAGTGCTGCATATGCAGCATGCAGCATAATCGAAATGGGTGCTAATTGATAGGCCTTTGATCTGCGGCCTCTATTTATTTACAGCGATTGTAAAACAACGGATCGTGCATAAAACAAACATTGCACAGGGAATGGGAAAGGGAATGGGCATCGGCATGGGGAAATCGAATCGAAATGGGTAGTACTCCACGTAATCGCCGGGTCTTCTTGGGTCTGCAGCCAATCCGTTGACTGCACATCAAAATCATCATTAGCACCGGCGTTAGGGACTCAGAAGCCGAGAAGACTCGGGTTCTTCAAGTCGACACATTCCCGTAATGGTCGCATTACTGTCAAGTGGCCAACGGAAGGGAGACATCAAATTTTATGATTTCATAAATATTTAACCAGAGATTCAATCTCAGGGCAGCTCTAGCTTCCATATAGTTCTCCCACTGCTCGTTCTCAAGAGTGCCTCCTTGTTTACACTAACTATTTCGGATCCCGCGAACAGAGCACATTAATTTACTTTGTCTTCGGGGCTGTAAACACTCGTTTCATTTACTGTTGCCAAGTCGTTGGCTTTATCTGCTGGGTCTTGTGTACTATAGTTGCTACCACATAAACTAATCGTAATGGCGCAATAATCGCCACTGCCACTTACATAAATGTTGCCTAATATCCATTGTTGGTTTTTATGTATCGGCACTTGAGCTTTTGTTGCCTCTTCGATTTAGTCAGGTTATTATACTCACATTTATTGAATTTCATATTTTTGGAAATAGTTGCTTAGGCGTTGTGTAAAACCAAAGCAATTTTAGAAGTTCAAAGATAAAAGCTAATATATAAATTTATGTTAAAATTAAAAAAAAATAAAGAAAGACAAACTTTTTTTTTATATTTTGTAACCTATCTAAAACCATAGAAAGAACAAAAGTAGTTGTGGGTCTTCCAATGTTTTTCTGAAATCCCAATGAAGTGCAAAAAATGGTTTAACGGAACCTGAAGCCTATGCACTTTTCACACTCTACCCACTTCCTATTTGCGTCCTTTTTTATCTGAAAGATGCCCCCAATACGACGACCAGAGTAAACATCGGTGGATCCATAAAGTTATGTTACATTTTCCATGCTCTGGCTCAATCAAAAGCACCGTAAAATAGGCGAACTTAGCGATCACTCCAATCCAAACAAAGGCGGGCGCTAAACTCGATACGATATTACCAACTTTGTTGCCAAGATGATAAAATCGTTTGAGAATCTGTCACCTTGTCGCCATAAATTCGCAGCTGGGAAAGACGAGGTGCTGATGATGGGGAACATAACATACAACATCAACATCGCAACGGATCGGAGAGTCTGGGAAGGCACTAAAGTTTACATACTCTTATAGTCTCGTAAATTGTAAACAAAATTATTGCAGCGATCGCCGAATTAAGTGCAACCGCAAAATGAAATTCAATTTGAGCAAAATGCCAAATGCAAAATGCTACTTTGTTTGTTTGTTCAACTCGGTTTTTGTGTGCTCTGTGTTGCTGACCCAAAGAGAGGGATTGCGAATCAGCCTCGATATCGAATCGATCGTATGGTACGAGTATATTGATCTATTTTTACCCCCTCTGCCTGCCTTCCGAGATAACTTGTTTATTTATAAGGCTTATGTTTGACATTGAAAATAATTTATAAACTCTCTGTTGTCCGCACAATTTATACACTCGCCATTTACGAGCTTCATTCATAGGGAATCCGTACCGCGATTCACTCATTACCAATGCAATCGGCAATCGGTAATGCCGCACAGCACAGATGTGCTCCGTGCAGCACTTAGCTGTAGGCCCAAAAATGGTTAAAGCCATTCATGTCAGGATCGGCCAAAGGAGCCGCATCGATCAGTATGCAACATGGGGCAGCAACATGTTGAGCAGCCGCAATGTTTGCCGGCCAATTGCCAGCTGGCATCTTGTAAATGCGCTTGCGCCTCGCCCCATCCGACTACCCATCCCCATCCCCATCTTCATCTGAATCAGAGCTCGAGTCCCCATCCCTATACCCATCCCCAGTCCATCCCGTTTTGGGCAGGACAAGCTATTCTCCTCCGATCCGCTCTAGTCTCTAGTCTCAAGTCTCGTCTGGTGAATGGCTCTGACTAACTGGCTGACTGGCTGTCCACAGTGCGTATGAATGGAGACAGGCGCTCGTCATCAGCTCGGCGATTAGAGATGGCAGCGTGAGAGCTTTCGATATGGATCAGCACCGCAATATAATCAGCAAAAACGTGAAAGAAAGTAATATTAAACGATTTTTAACATCCATCCTAAAAAAAAACAAGTCGAGGTCAAATAGATATTCGAATAGTAAACTTCTAGCAATAACGATTTCTCTCTCTCTCGAAGATTCTCTGACTTCGAAAAAGAGTGTAAATTACGTAAGTGGAAGCGAGAAGTGAAAACTCTCTCAATTCGAAATAGAGCGAGATAACGCTTTTAATTACATGACTGGGAGGGAGAAAGACATATTCTAACTGGCCTGTTGTTAATATTTCGAGCATATCAAGTCAAAATTGATACCACATAACGTAAAATCGATCATCGTTACATATCAATTTCTGTTTAGGTGTAGATATCATTAGAATCTACCGAAAACAAAACCCTTTTGCCATTTTATCCTTCTCCTAGCCATCGAGCATTTACACTTACAACGGCGATAGCGATAAATCAAGGCCCTCCGGCGACCATCTGATAGTCGATCTTATCGGACGTGCCATCTCGAATCTCGGATCTTGGCAATCTTCTAATTTCGCATGCAGCCGCAGACTCGGACTCGCCTCGATTGCCAGATCGCGTGCATTGCTCATATATGGCAACGGGCGCGCATGGCGCACGTTTTAATTAGGATAATGAGTTGTTTCCGGGCTGACATCGGCAGAATGAGTTCCCCCAGCTCTCCTCCTGGAGCTAAAGCAGATTCATTCAGTTGGCCAACTCCGACCAGTTGACCAGCAGAAGCAGCGGCAGCAACAACAGTCCATCAGCAGTCTGGGCCATAAATGGTGGTACCATGTTGGAATTACAAATCGTTGTAAGTTTAATTAAAAATTAATAAATTTATGAGTTGCCATTCGCATTTAGCCATGCCAATTGTCTGGCCAGGAGCAATGCGGTGCAGCGTTGCTGGGATGCTGCAATCTTGCAATGTTGCAATGTTGCTGCCGGGTCCTCATTGATTTATGACTGCTCCTTTGAGAGAGGGAGAGACTGTCAGGCGTCTCGCAGTTGCCTCGTTTTAGGACCAGCATTCCAATACAAAACACTGGAAACCAAAGTTCCCAATAAAAATAAGACAATTTTTTTAGAAATTAAAAAATTAAATTTATAAAATGTTGCTTCTAAGCATATAAAGTATTTACACCGCGGAACATCATGTGTATTTTGGCCCTACGATAGGCGCCAAGTACTAACTAGCAACCCCACGTTGGGCGCCAATTAAATCGTTCTACAACTGTTAGATGTTTTTAATGTGCAACTCAAACCGTTTATAAATTTTAATCTTAAGCTTTTATACTATTTGTTTTCATATATTCCGTTAGCTTTTATATATTAACGCTTAAATTAAATAATAACACAAAAATGATTTCTGAATTTGGACTAAAATTATGTTTGCTTATTTTGTGAAGTTTTCCTTAACTTAGTTACAAATAAATGTAGATAGTAAAATGGGTCATTTGACATTTGCCAATTTCCTAATCAATTTTAAATTCACTTTTTGTTGAAGTGCAGGCCAGTAAAAAGCAGACTTCAAGGAGCACCGCCTTTCAGTGGCGAGTGATGCGCCCTTTGGCCACTTCAGTTGACTAATTACCAGGAGTCAATTTGACTAGCTCGGGATGGTGTCTCCTGACAAGTAGGAACTCCTTTCGGACGTCATTCGCAGCTCGCCGTCAGCGGCTTTCGCCGGTTTTCATCGACGTTGGTGGCCCGGCGCTAACTCTTGGTTCCCGAAAACAAATACCAAATATTAGCGCTTGCCCTTTCAACGGTGGCTATTCCGTTCCCGAAAACGAACCCAAAACCCAGTCCCAATACCAATTCCAATCCCTATACCGACTGGCACTCCGGTGATGTTGTTTAATTGCCCCTCTGACAGACGCACGCATGTCAAGTACAAATCAAAGCGAAAATCTCAAATAGATACAGATAGAGATTTCTAGTGCGATACATAGATACATCTACTTATAATGCGGCTAGCTGCGTTTGCGTTAATTTTTTGTTTATTAGGCGGTAAATATCAAAGTTGAGCATAAATCAAATGTTGGCTGCTACTGGTACATATCCCACAAATACAGCGATACTCTCGTTGTTCTCGTGTCGAAACTTTTCAGTTTTCATTTTTCAGTTTTCAGTTTTTCCAGTTGGGTTTTTTTGGCTGCGTTAATTTGTACGCTCCACAAAATGCAACTTGTATCTTGTATCTCACGGTCTGTTTGTTTGTTTGTTGCTGCTGCCGTTCTGTTTGTTTGCGTAGCTTGTACGCTCACTTGCTTTTGGGTTCTGTTTAGTTTCAATAACCATTTTCCAATTAACACGAAACGCGTGTTTTTCACGTTAATTAATACAGAACTTTTTATCAATATTTGCAATAAAAATCAATCAACAGCTTTTGCAATTAATCAACATCAAAAGCAAAGCGCTCAGGCCATAACACATATATAGATACAGCTGCGAGCACAGATTTAGATACGGAATATACCGACATCTTACAGATACATTAACCCACTAAGTACAGAAATAAGAGAAACAAGTTGCCGCCGCCACGCCACGCTTTTCTGCGTTGTTGGCGCCTTCCAGCGAAAAAGTCTGTATTTTCTTGCCTTTTTCTGACCTTTGATCGCTTTTCGCGGTACTGAAAACGCCGTTTTCCCGCGTGCTTATATAAGCATTATATAAGCAAATTAAAACTATTATCTAATGGTTGATTCCCGGTAGAACGCGCCAAAATTTATGGACCGAATTGCATTTAACTAAATGTAGATGTAAACAACTGCTGGGAAAATATATATACATCCATCAGAGAGTAAGTGAGTTATGGCTACCACGAAAGAGTAAGTCAAGGTCAACAGAGTTAATGGGGAAGGTTATATAAAATGCGCATATCGGAAAAATTAAAGGAAACTTATATTTTTTAAAGTGGAAAATTTGTACAATTTGTTTGTAGTATATAATAATATTGTAAACAATTATTTGATATAATCAATTAAATTTTAAATTATTAAAGATCCAAATTAATCCCCATAAATTTGATATTCAACTAATTTAATTACATAAGAAACTCCTTATTAGCATGTATTAGTATCTTAATATTTTGATACCCATTATATCATACTGCAAATAAATGATATTAATAGGCTTCACAGGCCTTGCCCTTTGAACTTTAAAGATCACCTCTATACGCCTGGTTGCCCAAAGTTCAACAGCTGTTCCGACGGATCTCTTGGCTGAGTTCTTCTCGAACTACCCACACCTTCGATGGGGAAGCCACCCACCTCCCAATCGCAGACATTGACCAAGCGTTGAAATCAAGTGCATTAATTTATTACACAACAAACAGATTGCTTCGCAAATCAAATGAGCATTTACGGCGCGACCAGATACGAGATACAAGAAAAGTGCATGGCAGCCGCATAATCAATACAATTTGTGCGTTACGCCTGGATGCGACGACAGACGAAAGAGAGGGGTAGACGCAGACAGCGGAGAAGGAGAAAGAGAAAGGTGTATCTAGGGCGGGGGATCCAGATTTGTTAGGATCGATCAGGAGGTAATGGCCAACTGAGCACGCCAGCCAAATGCAGCTCGTGCGGATCCCGAAAAGGTTAAGAACTAGTCAAATGATCATATTATTTAAGAAATATAAAGAAATTTTTATTACAAATATTAATTAGTTAGAAATTCAAATACAAATTGTATTAATTAGTTAGAAATTCAGCAGGTTTCGGTAATTTATAATTATTATTATATTATTTCCGAGTTTCTGTGTTTGTTTTAGATTTTTATGTCAAGCCGTTTTGGCTTCAGGATAATTAAGAATATTTTATTAGTCTGGACTATAAATGCTATATAAATTCAAAGATCGATGTTTAATAGCTTAACATTTATGTATTACTGGAAATCAAGCAATACCAAATTATATTTGATTTGTAAGTATCTATCAAAAAATTATTTAAGAATACGTAAGATAAATGTTTAAAGGGCCAATAACCCCTAGAAATCATGGTGCCTTGAAATTTCAAACGGTCGGTCTGAGAAGGGAATCGAAATATTCGGGGGGCTGAAGGGGTGATATGTGTGTCCCTCATAGCACACGCATGCCACCCACCAGGTGGGGAGTTCTCCTCCTCCGGAGGCATCTTTCCCGCATTCGGATCGTGCCCAGCATAAAGTGCTACATTTAATTGCGCGCCAAAGCGTTCCATCGCCAGCTACAATCCCTACATACATATACTATCCCCCCGCCGTCAAAACCAACAGATTGTTCCTTTTCTTCGTCGTCGTTTTGCCCACGGCGTGTAGCACACTTAATATTTATTGTTTATTTACACAAGCGCATTAATCGCAAAGCGCAAACGCGCCAAAAACGAGCAGCGCAATTTACCGTAAAGGCCCCCTTCGCATTTCCCATCCCCACCCAACCATCTTGACCCCACGCCCGCCTCGTTTCCGAAGATATTGAGAGATCCTCAGCCAGAGAGGGCCAAGTTTTCAACTTAATTTCATAGAGGTTTGCCGTATTAGACAGCGAGGAAAATGCAAAACAGTGGAAAATAATATAAGAATCAATGGAAATAGTAATTCTCTTAAATATTTTGATAATTTCAATTAAAACAAATAATTTTGGCAGGAGAAAAATATTAAATGAATTTGATCAATCCTATTGGTATTTAATATTTTGAATTTAATTTCCTAAAAAATGTATAAGAGACCACTGTCCCTATTCTTTTGCCCCACCTGGTCTCTTGGTGATCTTCAGAACTTATTGCGTTTCAATATTTAGTTTGGAAATGTGCTTTCTTCGCACTAGCTCATTTAATTGGTAATTTATGGTGGCACAGGTAGCGATGCCTGTTTGAAGCGTTTTTGATAATTGCGATTGCTGATTTGTGGCCAAATTTTTGCAACTTTGTGCCAGCGGGCAGCGCAAAAAGCGACGTTCGCCAGCCAAAAGCTAGTGGAACATAAATAAACAAGGCCCTGGAAATGGATGCCATGCGTATTTTGTGTGTGAAAATGTTTAATGTTTTGTGGGATTGGGATATGCCGATGCCGAGGCTATTATGTATTTTCCCACCAAAAAAATAGTTACTTGTCATCCGGGCCAAACTTCATTAATTATGCAATCAGAAGTAGCGGCTAGAGCGATTTAGAGGCATAAATCACACGCTCATCATTCGACACTAAATTTGCATAATTCCCAGAAGGCAGCGTCATCGTGCCGAAAATGACCAGAACAGGGAGATCGGGAGATCGGTATGTATGGATGGTCGATCAAGTGGCTTAATAGCTTGGGGAAAACAAGTGAAGTTCAACAGTTTGGAGAGCACTCGAGAGCGCCGTCGAAAGGAAAACACTCCAGTGGAATGGAATGGCCAGGAATCGCAGATGACTCGGATTGGGATTCCAATTTGGTTTCAGATTCAGATTCAGTACGGCCTATTGAAAATGAAAATAACTTAATGCTAAGTAAGCGGCCAACGTTCAACGACAACGTTCAACTGTTCAACTGTTCATGAGCAAACAAGGTTGTACATGGAACATGGAACACGGTATACGGCTGCGGCCCAGCTCGTTGGCTTCGTTGGCTCTTAACGAGGCCGACATCAAACAAAACGCTGGCCAAGCAACAGGCAAAAAGCCAAAAGGCAACAGGCAGAGGCAGTCCAAGTAGAAGACCAAGATCTCGAGGCTGGGCTTCACTGCTATGTAAACAATTCCTAGGCAATGTGTCTGTGTGCGCCGCTAACATTTCACTCAGCAGGCTGGAGTCAAGGAGTAACGCCAGGAAAAAAGATCGAAGTTTGTCTACCCTGGAATTGGCTATAAAAAAATCTTGAAAATTCTCTACAAGATCTTAGCTTCCTCGTGTAAAGCTTCTCCTAATAAAATGTCCTTTTATTTTAGATTATATATTATAAACAATGTTATTATTACATAAGAATAAATAAAGAAATATTTAGTAAATATTTATTTTCATATTTTATTTAAGATTATGCTTATCTTACTTAACAATATTTGTTCAAAAAATTCTAAATTTGGTATTTCAACACAGTATTTTTATAGCTTTTATGAAATGATAAAATATCAAAATCATATGTTTGAATCATAATATTTATATGAAATAAGGTAGAAATTACCCTATTTCATATAGAATTAGTTTTCTGTGTAGCAACGGAAATTAATATTGAATTGATTTTTACAAATAATTTTATTTTTAAGCCAACATATGAGTAAATATTATAACTATACACTTATCCCCGACCTTATCGACGAATACACCTCGTAAAAGAGTACTGAGCATCATCAAGATCACTCTGCTCTTCCCTCGATCCCCGTACCGATCACTGGTAATGTGAAAAATTTCTTAGTCAAATATTGACCAGGCCCAAGCAAGAAAGAAGATCCAGAGCTGACGAGGTTGATGATTTTTCAATTTGGGTTTTGTAGTTTTCCGCTGGGATGATCTTTTAACCGGCAGGCCAGGCAAGTGGACAGCGAGGCCTCCTCGGCTAGCAGCACTTTAAAACAGTTCATTTCTTTTGTCAAGGCGTTGGGACGTCCGAGAGAGATATTCGTTTAGATATTGCCGCTCGGCAAATGCGGCTGGCGAATGACAAACAGGCTACCGAACAAGTTAAAATATTTAAACATGTTTAGTGATTTGCTGTTAAGTAGTCGGTAATGCACACGAGCAGTCCACAAAAAAAATGAGAAGAGGAAAGTGTGCAGTGAAAGAAATGAAACCAATTCGGAATATTTTTAAAAAATTATAGAAAAAATGTCTTCCTTAAGAAAAATATCTAAATGCGAAGATTAATAAATTCTACGCAGTGAAGCCGATTTGTTTGGATTCCCGCAATGCCAGGGACATCGATAATTTAGATATAGCCGGCTGAACTTTGGACGATCTGAGATCAGGTACGAATGTACAAATGATGACAGCTTTAGCGTTGGCGATGATCAACGATTTAGCGGCACTTGCAGTTGCAGCTGCAGAATCCGAATACGAATCCGAATCCGAAGAAGCTGGCCCAATGTTTTGTTTATTTATTTGCCTTCGGCTGTTAATAATTTATGTAAGAGCGTGTGGGCACTTGGAAAATAACAAACATTGCTCGCCGGGTGCAGTGCATCCACAAATCTCTGTTAGAAGAGTGTAAAGAAAAATTGTGATTTTGAACTTGACGGATTGAAGCGAAGTTGGGGCGGCTCCCTCCTTTAATTAGCATTGGTAATGAGATTTTAATACTCCCCGTGATGGGTGTGTGTTTGTGGAAAGCGTCAGCCATAATGATAATGCCCATTGATCTCAGGCGGCGTATGCGTGATATTTGTCGAGTCATTTGGCCGAGTTCGAGTTGTTTGGCTAAGCTTCGATTTGGCTTTCTTTTGTTGGCTGCACATACACAAGATCATTGAGATTAACGGTATACATTGTAGGGCTCTTTGCTGTTTTGGTGGGGGGAATAATTTTTAAAACTAAAATGAAAGTGAGGATCTCTATTCTCATTCATACATCTTTTATTTAAGGTTTAATTATTTGTAAAGAATATATTTATAGTTAATTAGGATTTTTAAATATATTTTCTGCTAATCTACACCGAAATACATTTTTGAAAATTGTATAAAGTCATTTTCTGTACCATTTATAGGTATTTACGTTTTTATTAATCTTAATAAATATTTTGTAAATATTTTGCTAAAATTTCTTAACAGTTTTTAATGATTTTATTTAGTTTAAACAAGTCTATGTGAAAATCTTAATTGCAGAAAAATTGTGTATATTTATTCTATTAATTTTTAAGTTCTTGTTTTCAGGTCTGCCCACAACTTTCCGTTGACTGATCCAATTTCTGGGGAACCTTGCCTCACATTCATCAGTGCAACTCGAATCGAAAACAAACCATTAATTTCCCGCCCCAAACTTCTATCGAATCGAATGCCAGTGGAAAACACATCATACCATATTTCTTCCTGATTTTTGCATTCGCTAAAAACTGGCTAAAACACTTACAAATCGTTGAGATTCTATTCTTGGAAATACACTTTCAATTATTATTTCCCGCTAATATACACACACACGCGGGGCAAATAAACAAAGGCGAGTCGGAAAATAGAAAATAGCAAATATAAAATAGAAACAAAGTTTGGGATTCCAAATCAGTGCGAAATATTTGCAATGATTACGTGAGAAAGAGCCGCAGGAGAAGCCCTGCGAATAAAAAATATGCCAAAGGCAAATAAATAAGGCGGCTGCAGCAATAAGCGAGTATATTTCTGTATATTAAGTGGCCAAATCCAAACGCCAATCCCAAACTAAACAAAGAGCCGAAAGTGAGAACAAGTGGCACGCATGGGAAGTCTGCCGCAGACCTTATAATAAACAAATGGGCTGCCAGAGCAATTGCACGTAGCGTACGTTTTAAACATAAACAAACCAAAACAAAAGCCCCTGGCCAAACCACCCAAAAAACCAAAAAAAAAAAGGAAAAAGCGGCCCATAAAAATTTCAGAGGCACTCGCATCAACGGCAACTTGTTTTTCCACCGCTAGACAAAATGCCAAATCTGAATACAAATCCAAATCAAGATACTCTGATTGTGATTCTGAGATACATCTGCCGCGGGGCGAAGAAACTCTTCGAAGTGATCTCTTGCTGTGATTTTTATGCACAACAAGCTGCAGATGAGCAGCAAAAAAAATCACACGAAAAAAATAAAAGAGAAAAAGGCAATTTTTAATCGAAACGAATTAATGAGCAGCGCAGAAAGCGAAATATTTTTGTTGAAATCGTTAAAAGAAGCGCACGCCTGCCGATGATGATGATGTCCTGCAGCGCCAGCCAGCAGATACAGATATACACAGAAAGAAAAAACTATTCGAAGATGGTTATCTAAACAATATTGATGCATAAACAAAAATAAAGATCAAAAAGTTTGTTTAAAAAAATTATTTATAAATATTACCTTTTTTGAAATATTTTTTTCATTTAAGTAGCAATTGAATATCTTCTGGAAAGGTTTTTTAATATATTAAAAAATGAAGGGTAGACATCAAAATTATACTAAAAACCAATTGATAAAATACGGAAAAAATATTTAATAATGCTGAGACCTAAAGCAAGAACATCAAATATTTCGTGCAAAATTTCATTATTTTTCTTCCGTGTAGATACATCCACAGATTCAGATACAGATATGCATAGTTGGAGTAGTCGCTTAACCTTGACCACGCCGCCCAGCTGGGATGATGATGCTGCAAAGTAGATTATCCGCAGAATACCCCTGCGAAAATCGCCTCGAATCAGCGCCACCGCAGCCACCTGTAAACGTAAACGGCTTTTGGCAACAAAATCTGTCTAAATATTTTGTGGCCCGGAGAACGAAGAAACATTTATGATTTGTGGCCGCGCAATGAAAATGCGTTCATGGAAATGAGGCGAATTCGATTTCGAGGCCAGGTGAAAAAAGCGAGAAAAACCAAAAAGAGAGAGAAAACATATTGCATACATATGCGCGCTCCACGCCGGCCGGTAAAATATACAGTTGTATATCTATATCTATGCATCATCTCCATCTCCACATTTGTATCTGTATCTCCAGCCTGCTCTTGGCCCACTGAAATTTATGTTTGGTCATTAGCATCAACAAGTTCGCCTCGCCTATCGCAATTAACATCTCAAAGTATTTCAATTATTTTAATTTATCCGTGAATTTGGCTATCCATAAGTTTTTATGGCCCAGCCCATAAATGCCATAAATAAGTACACTTCCCTCGCCTTTGAATCCCTCAAAGCGATCCGTTCTATTGGAACATTCTCAATTTCGATTGACTTTTATGGTTTAATTATTTACACGCGGAAAGTTGCATGAAATTTTCCAAGGCGAATTGTTTGGTAGGCCCAACTTGGTGGTCACGGCAGTTCCGATAGTTCATTTACCCGCGAAGAGCCTTGGGACCCCCAACTATTGCGCATATTTGTTGATAGGCAGACTTTATAGGATGGGGGTCCGGTCCATAAAACTGATTGAAACGGTGTAAAGGGATCAAAGGTCCATATGCCTGTCAGTTGGACACAATGATGGAGATGGATTTGGTGGAAGTACATATTTTCGATGGGAAGTGGAATGAGATCAATAATCTTTTGCTTATCTATTTTTATACTTTCTTTAAAAAGCTTTAATTACGTTATATTTTTAGACTCTCTAATTGCAAAATATTCATTTTCGCAATGCAACATATTTATAAATTTAAATTCCTATTGGTCATTAAAACTGAGATTTTATAAAATATAAGTCCCCAAGACACTTGTGAGTTATTTCATTACATTTCGAAATTTTCCCGCAAAACTATGATTCTCAGGATGAATTTCACAATTTTCCAAGTCAATTTAAACATTCCCACGAATTTTTGCATGTCATGCAAATTCATTGAAATTTACTATTTCACATACTTGGCGAAATTTTATTGGATAAAAATGCCGAAAATTCCCAGGTAAATATGCTTTTATTTTATTTGGGCGAAAAAGCTCCAGCCAAGCTACCGCAGATTTTTCCACAATCGTTCGTAGGCGAAACTTTTCCATTATATATCAAACAGAGTGGAGTGTGCGATCGAGATCGGGGATCACCTGGTAGGTGAACTTCCTGGAAGCAAAGTTCTTTTCAAATATTTCCCACAGAGACCCCAAAAACGATTCGAGTGAATTTGAGTGTGAATTTTGATTTTTGGCAAAGATCACTCAGAGTCAGAGGTTCGGAAAAAAGCGGATAGTGGCAGGCAGCTTCCAGCTGAGCAGAAGCGGTCTCCAAATCGATCGCATTAGTATCTTAATCACAGCCCGTCACAGTCACAAATTGAAGCGATCCATCAGGCAAAATTTGAGATGATTCTCGCCTCCGTCTCTCAGTCTTTTACCCTTTCTCCCACCTTATAAAGGGGGACCTGAGATCGTTCTCGTAATATCTGCAACCAGTTACGGGCTTTGGGGTCGTAACTATATCTGTGCTTACGTATATGGGCAAATCGCACATGACTCGATCGATTGTTAGTGGGCCGCAAAAGTTGCTAATCACTATGGACGGCAGTCCATGTAGTGACGAAGCGCACCAGGAGAGTGTGCGAAGGCGACTACTATTATATAGCCGCAAAATTGAAAATCGGCAGTGATAGTCCGATCGTAATGAGTAATACACCAATCGAAAGGTATTGCAAAAACTTAAAGGATTGCATACCAAGACTTTAAGAAAATCAATTGGCTTGGGAGAGAGAGCGGTGAAAGTGAAAAATTGAAAATTTCCAAATTTGGAGCTGTTGGGGCCGGTGGGGATAAATGCCCCCTCGCAATGTTTTAGTTGTATTCCTCTTGAAAATACCCGTCGAATGAGGGATCATTTGTCAAAATCCGACTCTCCGTTCAAAAGTTATAGCCAAAATAAGATTTTCTTCTTCTTCCCAAAATGAAAATTAATTTCTGTTTGTCAGTTTGTCCACTTGTCCACTTGTCCAAAACATGTTTTTTAAGTTTTGAAAATTTTATATGACGTTCATCACATCGATATAAAAAACTTTTGTTCTACCACTTTTGGAAAAACTCGCTAGTTTAGCGGGAAAACAGCTATAAATAGCTAAAAATCGGAAAGCCGTAACTTCTATACTACTAAAGCTACAGACTTGTGCTGCATCTCGTTTGAAAGGTATTTTTAAATGCTATAAACGCCTTCTATATGCAATTTGTGTAAATGTAATAATTAAAAAAATATGAACAAAAGACAATTTTTTAAAACTTTTTTTTTAGCTTTTTTTTATTTTTCTCAAAAACGGCTCTAACGATTTTCTTTAAAACCTTAAACTGTATAGCCCTTGAGATTCCTTAAATTTTGGTATATAACACATTACTGTAAAAAGTCACGTTTAAAAGTTATTTTTATACGAAAATAGCCACTTTTGCCACCTCGAACAATTAACGCTCCCTGAGTATTGAATTTTGTGGGAGGGTATCCGAACTGTATTTTAGGGTCATGGAATCAGTAAATTTGCACTTAAGAGTTCCATATAGGAATCTTTTGTTCTACGACTTTTGGAAAAAGCCGCTACTTTAGCGGGAAAATAGCTAAAAATGGCTAAATTTCGTTAGTTTTTAAGTTCTACACTACTAAAGGTACACACATGTGCTATACCTCGTTTAAAAGGTATTTTGAAATACTTCAACGCCTTTTTAACTTAATTCGTTAAAATACAATAGTTTAAGAATTATGATTTATGACCAATTTAAATTTAAATGTTTATATTAGCACCTATGAGAGCAAAAGTAAACAAACAAAAACTTCTGATATCAAATAAAAACACCTCTTAACGAGGTAAAAAACTAGTGACGATCGCACCTTCAACGTACAAAAGTTCTGATATCAACTTTTGTGACGAAAAATAATTTTAGATGCGACTAAATAAGTACGCTACCTAAAATTTATTCATTCGGCACGCTAAAACAGAAAAACATTCGTGTAGATATTAAATATTTGCTAAAGCGGGCCGAACGAGTAAATTTTAGGTAGCGTACTTATTTAGTCGCATCTAAAATTATTTTTCGTCACAAAAGTTGATATCAGAACTTTTGTACGTTGAAGGTGCGATCGTCACTAGTTTTTTACCTCGTTAAGAGGTGTTTTTATTTGATTTATAAATAGCCCAGCTAAAATTAACTTTTTGCGGTTTGCATTAATAAAAGCAATTGCTATCGGTTTTAACTGGATGCTGGTATATTAGCAACCAGATTAAACTGATAGGTTCGATTCGGATCAAGATCGGCTTGCCCTGGTTAGGGGTATTGAACGAGTTAAAATTACAAATATATACGATTTAAGTATTACAATACTGACATGAACAATTTTTAATAAAAATATAATTTTTAATAATTTTTAATAATATTTTAAAAATATTTATTTCATACTAAATATTATAAATTTTCGTACCCATCAGAAGTATTACAGGGTATCATGCCGTCGACTACTTCATAAAAAGCACCTCCCATATGATTGATTTGCATGCCAATTCTCGGGCGCGTTAGTTTTTATTGCAAATTTCTTTGGAACAAGTTGCACCAGAGTCTTTGTGAAGCTGTATCTGTTGCACCTGAAAGGCTGAGTCCACTGCAGATATAATAACCTGGCGCCACCTGCTGGGCTTTTCGGGGTTTTCACTTTCAAATCGAGCACGCTTGACGCCGTTTGATTGACAGCCGGGAGTTTTGGGTGTCACAAAAATAAAGCTTAATTAAATTACTCGTACGAACGTGTGACTATTTCTTTGCGGAGGAAACAATCGCCAGGGGAAAGGGGGAAATTGCGGCGGCTATTGCCATATATGTGCATGCTAAAATAAATAAATAACCAATTTTTAATTGAATTTCTACCTACATTTTTAACCTGTTTGACGGCATTCCGTGGCAATCAACGTCTCACTGCCATGCCAGTTGGTGGAGTAGTCGTCGTCGTTCGTTGTTGTCGTCGATGACGCTCGTTGCTTTTCTTTTGTTTTTGTAGCTGTTTTTTGTTGCTATTGTCGCTGTTGTTATTATTATTGTTGCTTTTACTATATGCATAGTGGGTACACAGGAACCTTTTTATAACGAAAGTATTAAACTTCGTGAAGAAAAAAGGAAGAACTGACACCAAAAAAATAAATATCCTTTAAATAAAATACTTTTTTTAATTTAATGGCTTTTGTGTCTTTAATCCTCTATTTTCTATATATATGTAAAACTTTTGTTTACATTTCACACAAATTTCGCAGTAGTTAGGGTACAGCATATTACCACATATTGTAAGTGATCTGTAGTTTCATTCTTAGAACTGATGTTGGGATCTTCAACCCTCTCCAAAGAAAAAATTACTTTATATTTTTATGTGACATTAGATAAGACTAAAAAATAAGATTAAGTCATTCCTAGGCACCTATAGCTTAATATATTTTAAAGAAATCAACTTTTCTAAAATTTTCTCACAGTGTACCTTTTGCTGTTATTGTAAATTGCTACAAGCAAGCGCCGTTGCCGCCTCAGCAAACCTCGTGCTGTTTTTTTGCTTCAGCCCCTTCTTGGTGATCCTCTTCTGCTCGTTGTTATGATGATTTTTTCTTCTTTTCCAACTCACAACAAAGAAGACCTTTTGCAGTGATGCCAAAGGGGAGAGACAGAGAGGGGAAGAGTGGGCGCTTATCAGGGGCGGCGAGGTAAAGGAGAGGAGCAGGGGGTCAGAAGCAGGGGCGGACCGGCGGAGACGACGAGGCTACCGCCGCCTTAAATCTTAAAAGTGAAGTCAAGTGAAGTGATAGCCGGAGAAGCAGAGCGGAGCTGAAATAAACGCTGGAACGCGTGTCCCACTCAGACCCCAAAAACAGGGTGACCGCAAAGGTTTTATAAAGGGTTCAAAAATATTTAAATTTGTATTTTTAGAATAGCATTATCAACTAGAAAGGCCTACTTTAAAAAAATTGTAATAAAAAACGATTTCCATATTTTAATGGATAATCTTTTTTTTCTAGATCAATCAGAAAAGTACTTTTAAAATATTTTAAATATTGTATTAAAACGTGTTAACACTGCTATCTGGGTAGATTTTTGGGAAAGAGGGTTCCTTACTTAGTTCTATCCTAGTTCTTTAATCACCCTGTACCAAAATGAGTGTGTTTGTGTCACTGGCACTTTCTTGGGCTGATAAGCGATTTGCATCAGTGAAAATGGAGCATTTTAGAGCCGGAGTCAAGAGTGTGAATGCACCGCAGGATGTTGACTTTACGTCCACTGACTAACTGGAAAATCCCCCTTTTTCAATAAATAGATTACGTTAGTGACCCAGAACATGAGACCACTAAAAATCATTTTTAAATGTAGCTATGAAAATGCACTTTATGGTTTGTTTGCATTGCACAAAAATTTTAATCGCTGCCGCTGAGGTTTCCTTGAATTTTTGTGGTTGGCAACTAAGACATGTAAATCTTGTTATTGAATGGTTGCAAAGATCTGGATCTCGAATCTAGTTTAAGCTTTTCGAATCCAACCGAAAGTGGTTTCAACTGACGTATCCAGCTAACTGTGAAGCAGTCCATAACTATCTCTCTCGCCGATGATCATGATCATCACGATGACGTTGTCATCAAACAAAAAAACAAACAAACAAAAGGTGAATAAAAACAAGTGTGGACCCAGAGAACTAGTTCTGTAATCGAATAGGCGAGTAAAGGCCAATTTCTTTGGGTTTCTAAATGGTGATAATTGTATTTAGAAGTTTTGTAAGAGGGAAGAAAAAATTCAAATACTCGACCAGCACTTATAAGGATATTCAAAAAATGTATATTTATTACTACACTTTCCAAAAACAAGTCAAATATAAAATCCTGCTAAGTTTAGATTTTATTTTCTTCACTACATCTAAGTACTGAAAAATAAACATGAATGAATTGCCTTATTTGATAAGAACTTCCCAGAATTCCTAATTATTTCTTATCCACATTTTTTCTTTGCACTGAAATTGTAAAGCCCCGCGTAAACGATCCCCAATCAATGTGTTCTGTGAATTTCCTGCTGGCCCACATATCATAGACGAAAACATATATGTTTGAGCAACTACAAGGTTCCTCCTGCTCTATATTTGTTTGTACTTCAAACTAAGTTCTGTTTCGCAGTCCGCTGATTAATGTCGCGTTGCCAGTACACTACAAAATACAACCGAGAGGAAAACGAAAATAATAATAAGTAGAGAATTGCGGTGGCTGTTTGTTATCGTTTCGCCAGCAGTTCATACAGCGATTTCAAGTTCGTTAAATCGAAATTCGCCAGCGGCAACAGCTGACTTGCTTCCTTCGAAATGCCAAGAGTATAAATGGAGAGAAAACAAGAGAGAACGCTATAGTCGGGTGCCCCGACTATCAGATACCCGTTACTCAGCTAAAGGGAGTGCGAAAGAGATGGAGAAAAACTTTGATCCGCCGTAACTTTTTAACGAATGGTCCGATTTAAAAAATTTCTTCTACATTTCGATAGGTATTGATAAACACAATAAAACTGCATTTTTACTTTTCCAAAATATTGAAATTTTTAAAATCGTATATATGCGATTGTGGGCGTTAGAGGGGGCGTGGCACCCTTTTGAAACAAACTTGCGCTGCGTAGGAACTCCTAGAATCTGCATGCAAAATGTCAATCTTCTAGCTTTTATAGTTTCCGAGATCTCAGCGTTCATACGGACAGACGGACAGACAGACAGACAGACAGACAGACAGACAGACAGACAGACGGACAGACGGACAGACGGACATGGCTAGATCGACTCGGCTAGTGATCCTGATCAAGAATATATATACTTTATGGGGTCGGAAACGCTTCCTTCTACCTGTTACATACTTTTGCACGAATACAATATACCCTTTTACTCTACGAGTAACGGGTATAAAAATATTTTCAGAATGAAAACAAACAGAATCGCATACGCGATATGCCCCGATCCCCGATATATAACTGTAAATGTAAATGGTGTCTCTCCATTTGAGGCTTATCGAATAATGAACGCGCGCAAAAATAACTCATAAATAAATAATTAACATGAAACACAAACGATCCAAACGATCCAAACTGTGTGTATGCGAGTGCCAAGTGATTTGAACTTTGAAGGCAAGACAAGTTGGGCTGAGTTATGAATTTATCTAAAATCACAGCATGTTGTCGTTGTCGTTGTCGTGGCTATTTCCCATTTGACAAGTGGTCTGGCCCAAGTGTCAGACATGATAAATCATATACAATAAATATATGTATATCTGCGAAATTGATACCGATATTTAGGAGTATCATTGTGAGGCGGTTAGAAAGGCCGGGGCAAAAGTGAATTTGAATTGGAACAGTAACTCAAGTTCGCATGTTATACTCGTATACCGCATACGCCGCGTTGCCCCGCCGAGTGAAACTACAGCGTTTAGCATCTTCTTCTGGACCGTCGAACAAAAAAAACCAGTATGGCCGGGTTCTGAAGAAGATGACCTTATACAATATTTTTTCGAGAGAGAATATATAAAATAAAAAGCAAAATTGATCAGTTCTCGATTTGACAGAAAGAAGACGTTGCCAAATCGTTTCGTGGGGCCACCTTGAAGTCGAGTTCATTCATCTTCGTTTAGCATAGAAGTTTAGCAGGTGACTGAGGTGGGCTTGGTTGGATTTAAATAAAAAACCATGTCGCCGATGTGCTGGATACTGACTTCAGATACTTAATAAATAATTCAGTAATGTGTAATTGACCGATATATTAAAATTTAAAAATTCGTCTTATTTATGAACAAGTTTAAAGGGTTTTATTAGGGATTTAATTGTTTTTAAAAAAAGGATAAAATATTTTACAAATTATAAATTTTCCAAATTGGAAAGTATTCCTATCGATCTAATCCAATTTCAAGCTTTTTAATCAGAATTCCAAAAGAGTATAAGCTTCTGAAATATTGAAAATTTTTAAAACATTTTTATAACCAAAGAAATGGAAATTCCCAAAATATTTGTATACAAATTATAATAATATTATATATAATATCTAATAATGCCTGATAAATAAAAAATATGAAAAAAGAAATACAAATCTTGCTCTAAGCTTTTCCTATATTATTAATAACATTATTAAGCTAAAATAAGTTCTCAAATCGCACTTCTTGTGCAATCCGAGTGGTTTTTCAGTCAAGGTGTAGCCCATAAAATAATGAAAAGTCAGCCACCGATATCGGATATCGTTCTCGGCTGCCTTGGGGCGCCACATCAGGCGGAAATCTGGCATCCGAATGGCTCAAACGGTAGACAAAGGTGCAAAGTCCAGGCCAAAAGCACCTGAGGCATTAGTTTGCGACTGCAGTTTGCAGTTGCCACCTGCTGCAGCCTCTTTCCCCCCTCCAGCTCCCCCTCCCCCAGACCCCTCCCTTTTGCATTTTTTCATGGGGCAATTCAAGTACAAGCGAATACCAATGAAAATATTTTTGTGGCTGTGTGTTGTTTGCATGGAAACGTGATAGCAAAAGTTGTTGCTGACCGGGCCAAGTTGTTGTTGCTGGCCGCATCTGCTTGTGGAATTTATTTATCGTTAAGAAATGCGTGTAAAATAAGTGAAACTATTGGGAGTCTCGAGAGGCTGACCAGTTTTTGTTGTTTTCGGAGGGGAAAAAGGGGGGGCCCCAGTAGGGTAGGGTAGCTAATGCCACCACTTTTGATAAAAATGTTGGCCTAAGCCAGTTACTTGCTGCTGCTGCTGCCTCTGCTGATGACCAGTAGCCACTTAACTTGGCCAACAGCGGGGTGAAGTGGGTATGGGCAGCAAATTATTGCCGCATTGCTTAGTTGTTGTTATCAGCAACGTGATTTGCCAGGCCAAGATGAAGATGGAGATGGAGATGGAAGTGGAAGCCAACTTCAACTTGGCTGCTTCATTGCGTGCTCACGATTTTTATTTCATTTTTGTCGAATTTCCGAAAGTGGTAGACCTTCATGGCCTCTTCGCCAGCTGTTGCTATATCTGTTTATATTGTGTTGCTTCTAAGTTGCTGATGTTGCTGCTGCCTCTGCGGTTGCTTAGTTTTGTTATCGGGGTTTTAGTTTTATTTTTGCCCATTTCGAAGCTATCAATTTCACACCTAGCCAACCAGGTTTTCTGCGCTTCGCAAATGCAAATCGCAATTAATAAACTAATTGAGCCTAGTGGGGTGAACTTTAACACTGATTTAGTGGCCCCAATCGAATTAGCAAGGCAAATCGGATAAAGCGATGTAGATATAGATTTCGACTCTGATTCTGATTTAGATTCCATGTGGGATGGCTTATGCAATCGGATCAAACTCAACCGAACACCAGCCACGCCCAGCCAGTCACATATAATTATTCAATTAGCCAAATGGCGTCATAAATTAACAAGTATATGGCATATGGTCAAAGGGTTTTTACCATGGCCAACGTCAGTGTCAGCCGCTAATTGTGATTGGTGGGGAATGCCGTTGATTCAGTTCAGTTCATCACTTGGCCCCCATGAATATGCAAGTGACACTCGATATCCACATGTCTCCGGAGATAATGTCCGGGGTCTAGAGATAGAATTTCACTCTCTGCCCAGAGACAGCGGGGAAATGTGTCGAAACTTTCAGCAATAATATCAAGTTGGCGGAAGGGATTTATCAGCTAATGCCAAACATTGTATAATCAACAGGGAACGAAAATAACTGTTATTGTACATTTTTCATACAAAAAAATCACGCACTTAGGAGGGTCCTAAAATTTTTTTAAATACACCACAATTTTTATTAGCCATTGTAGTTTACAAATCCGTAATGATTTTTATTTTTTGATTTTTATAATAAAACTCAAAAAATAACTGTTATTTTTTGATTTTTATGAATAACAGTTATTCCTTTGACATTTTTGAAAAAATGAAATAATTAAAAAAAACATGATACCCGTGCTTTTTATAACTTACTAAAAATTTGTTAAAAAAGGCAACCGCGCATATTTTATACCTATATTTTTTTAAAATTTTGTTTACCCACAAAATCGCCATAAATCAAGTTTGAGTTTTATTTTTGATCACGACGAATAACTGTTATTTGTCAACTTTTATTATAAAACTCAAAAAATAACAGTTATTCTTTGAGTTTTACTTTACAAATCAGAAAATAGCTGTTAAAGTGTGATTTTTAAAATAAAACTTATAACAGTTACGTTCCCTGATAATCAACCCTTGACTTCCTAGTTTTTCAAAACAATGATCTAACAAACGAAATAATTGTCTCTATATTTTTAGAGTAAATCAGCCAAATTTTAGATATCCAAATTTATACATAATAATGAAGAAGAAGATCTAAAGAATATTTGACACTACTAAACATTTTAATTTAAATTCTTTACTTTTCATACATAAATATTTGTTACTTTTAATAATTTTATCCGTTTTAGGAAAAATTTTTTTTGTGTTTTTTTTCCATTTTTTTTTTGCTTTGAAATTCTTGTCTAAGCCTGGTTTTACACGGAAAAAATGTTCAAATGTTCTTGCGGTTGTTTTGTCAATGAATGGGAATTTTACAATCATTTGTAGTTTAACAGAACGAAATATTAATTATAAGACATATTGTTTTTTCCTATAGTCGAATTTTTAGTCTTTTTTATTGCGAAATTTAGTAATAAATCTAATACTTCCAGATTTATACAGTTTCTATAAATTGTATAAGCTGTCCATAAACGTTTCTATATGTAAATGGTTCAGATATTGCACCCAGTTCCAGTTTTCCCGGTCAGCTGTTTTGCCAGACGTTCAACTGATTCGATTGATCTCGCATTGGACACGCAGCCACCATGGCGTATGCGCATTATAAGCTAGAAACGTTTAAATTTAGCTTACCTGGTGCACCTGCTGCACGCCGCTCAGTTACGCTCCAAAATCCACAAATCCTTTGGCTGCAACTGCAACAACAACCAATTCTGGCAGTTCGCGAACGTTGCATACATTATACACTGGTTCGACTCCGATATCCACTCAGATATTTCGACCTATCTATATCTCTCTTTCAGTGGCTTCGATTTCGATTTGAGCTTATGGAAATCACTGGCACTTCACATGTTTGCTGATGCTGCTTGAGATGCTGATGATAGTGATAGATAGTGGCCAAGCTGAGATTTTGGCTATTTTGGATTTGGATTTGACACACAGAGACACATCACTCACTAACACACACACACACAGGCACAAATATACCTATTTATTTGATACCGAATCGGTATCGGTATCAGAAAATCGGAGAGACTTAAGCGAGCGATCGCGGAAACGAGAGAACTTTGAGAGATATTTCTGTTTTTTTCCAGATTTTTTCTGTTCCGTTCTTCGGGCGAGACTATCAGCGTTTAACTCTTATTTTTTAATAAACCGCGAAACGATTACAGAAGCAGAAAAATAGTGATTAGAGGCTGTATATATTCGGTTGTAATAAGCGATTTTCGTTGGCGATTTGGCGACACTCTACACGAAACGTAACGAACGCGTTTTTCGGTTCCGTACAACGAGCGTTGAGCGCAAAAAACTGAATGAGCGTCCAAAGCGGCCGAGGCAAGGCAAACAGGCAGGCAAAAGCGATCCGTAGACGGAGCAGAGCCGAGCAGCAGCAACAACATCAAAGCAAAGCAAAAGCAAAGCACAGCAGCAACAGCAGCAACAGCAACAGCACGGCAGCAACATCGGCGGCCCAGCAGCAACTACAAAAACAAACCAGCAGCTAGTTAGTTAGTTTTGAGCTCGTAGTAGTGAGAGTCGATCGCATACACAAAAGCAAGTTGCTTAAGTCGCTCAAAGCGCCATTTAAGTTGAGTAATTAAAACCAGCGATATATATATACATATGCAGATATACGTATATGTGTGCGAGTGCGATTAATTATTAATCAAGCCAAAAAAACAACAAGCAACCGCTAAGGCAACAATAACAAACAAGCCAGACTCACAATTACAATATTTCAACTCTCTCAGTCGCCGTCTTCGGTTCACAGTCTCCAGTCTTCCACAATCTACACAGTCCTCAGTCTTCTCAGTCTTTAGTCTTCTGTCTCCGCTCGGCGATCTCGACTTTCTTTGGCCCGCTCTTCAGCTCTTTAAAGCTGTTACACATTTGACTTTTCGGCGCTGCGAACAGGCCAACTGGTTCGGTTTATTTTTGGCTCCAAATCTCGGACTCCGACTTCTTGAGACTGCAGCGAATGCTAATGCAAATCTAAATTGATTGCAAAATGCTTAGAGTTGGAAATAGACAATCTTTTGAGTCGATCGGCGTTGCCGTATTGCTTGTAGTAATAGCTATTGGAACTAGATCGAGTTGAGATATGGCTAAGTGAGAGTTTAACTGAGTCAGACTTGATGGGATGTAATTAAAATAAATACAATAGTTTTGATCTTTGTTACAAGTTTTTTTTTATTTAAAAAAATGTATAAGGTTTAAAAAAAAGTAATATAGAAATATTTCCTTCATCATAAAAACATACAAGCTTTGAGTAACTAAATCCAGATTTATTTTAAGCGAAAAAAATTTTTTATAAATGTTTATATGTGTCATAGATATTTGCAATATCAATCATACGCAATGGGTTACATCAATCTGGCAACGCTGGCTGCCCAAATCCATGCTGCAAACTTAATTGATGCCGCTGATCTTCTAGTCATCGTTGCTGTTGCTGTAGCGTAATTAAAATATTGCACTTGTTACTTTTTCCAGCTGCTGCCCGAGTCTCCCCGTCTCTTTTCCGCAGCCTTTCTTCCCCGCATTGTCTTTGCAACACACAGGAATACAACAAGTGCAACAAAGCAACGCGGCAAGGAGCAGAAAAAGCACAACAAGCATGCTGACAACATCGACTTCATCGTTCGCCGTGTGTCGTGTATTAAAACTTGTTCATTGGAATTTTCTAATAAATCAATAAACGCAGACAACCTAGTGCAGGGGGGTTATAGAGGGGGCTCCAAAGGGGCTCCAAAAAGGGGGGCAGGGGGTGTTGGCACACAGCTGGCGGCATCGACAAACCGACGGACAGATAGGCGCACGCATCTCGCAGATTGCGCATTTTATAAATAGCCGCCGCATTTTTTTTATATTTTTTTTACTCTTTTTTTTGAGGTTATGGAAAATTTTAGTTGTTGTTATTATTATTTCTTGCTATTTTCCTTTCCAACTCGATCACCAGATCGCGATTGTAGGCTATGGCCAAGCGGTAGCATTGACAACACTTTCACACAGTCTATGCACCCAGAAAAACTCAGATGTGGAAAGATAGTTCCGATTATTATAATAATAATATGGATCTTACATCAGTCTAAATTTTACCTAAAAATATTCTTTAAAAAATTCAATGAAATTCTTTAGTATTTAACAATTGGATTTAGGGTTTTGGAAAGATATATTCTTCATTATCTCAGTTTACAGGATATCTGTTAAATAGCAAATTAATCCTTTGGGTTTAGACCAACATGTTTGAATTTCTTGAGCTTTTAGAAAAATCGACCGTTCTTCTCCAATATTTGTACAAGTTAATCAATAATTTTTCTAAGTGTAAATAGTGTCGCTTGACGGCCAGCATTTCCGTAAATAAAGCGCTTGGGAAGTGGCAATTAAGTTAACTGTGGGCTGGCCACAACAATCAGGTAAACGCCGTAAATTGAACGCCAATCGATTGGCATTTTCTACATTTATTTCTCAATACATAAGTAACGATCGCTTCCTATTCTTTTTCGGTCTGCGGAATTATGGCATTTTGATGCGGTAATAAAAGCGGAGACTCGGTTTTTTAGTGCGTTTATCGCGACGGCAACAATGTTGCCACTAAATTTTCCATGTTCCAGCCCGATATGCTAATAGGTCTAATAGCTTTCGATTTGGCCCGCTTTACATGCGACGAGTCCGTTCGGCACATTCTAAATGTAAATAAAATGGAAATTCCTTAGAGTGGCACCAACAGCAGCCGCAGAAAAAAATGAAAAAAAATCCGAGTGGAGAGGCAAAAACTTGTAGAACAGGAGGAGGCACTTGTTGAGAACTTGGCTGCCTTGTTAAACGAGCCTGCAACACCCAACAGCAACAACAGCAGCAACAGCAACAATAAACAATGTTGCAATGCTTAATTATTTCAGCGGCAAGGAATTCCTCGGCGCAAACTTGAACTGCTTCTGGACTATGGATGTTGCATGTTGCTGCTGCACCAGCAACTCGATTGCGCTGCCGTACACTTGAGGTCGTCTGCTGCCTGATTTTTTTTCTTTTCTTTTCAGGTAGCCAGAGCGAGATGCAGTCCTCAATCTCAATCTCAGTCACGTTGGTCAACGGCACCGAAGCGTCTGTGGCCAAGTCCCTTTGCCCCATGTTGCTGTTGCGGTCTGCCGCACCTATTTGTAATGCATTAATGGTCCAGAGCTCAGGGGGCAAAAAAAAAACAAAAAAAAAAGAAACCCAGAGCTTGAAAAAGAGGCGATTGACATTAAGCTGCCCATTCGGCATATGGGGGAGATCAATGCTTTTGATAAATGGCAAGTAGCAGGCCGAAATTATTAATGCCAACATCGGTTAGACATAATTGCTGCGATGAACATCAGTACCCAAATGTTGCAAGATCGAAAAAAGGTTTATGGGAAGCTAAAAGCTAAAAGAAAAACCTTTTAAAATTAATTGTATTGTAAGATAGTTTTTATTAAAAATTTTTATTTTTACAGTTTTTTGTTGATTGTTTAGAAGAGAAACTTTTTTAATTACTACTTTTGAGCAAAATGCATTTCTGGCTTATAAATTGACATAACTAAACCTCTAGTATTTAATATATTTTTATAGTCGTTTTAATTCTTTGAGAAGGTTTATAAAAATATTATCCCAAATTAAAACATTTATAAAAAATTAACTATTTAAAAAAAATGTTGATTATGGTTTGTGTCATAAAGCAAGCCGAGCTTTAATTTTCTAAACGATCAAAAATACTCTTATTCGAATTCTGGATACTAGATAAATTTTGAATGATTCACATTAGAAAATTACGATGAAAGTTTATAAACTGGTCCTTTTGGGCGATGCGGCGGTAGGAAAAACGGCATTTATAGGGCGACTTCTAGATGGATCATACCCGGAAAAGTACGAGCCCACAGTGGGGGTGGATCTGACCCCTTTGACCTTTCGCACGAACCGCGGAGATATTCACTTTATGGTCTGGGACATCGCTGGTCAGGAAATGTTGGCTGGCCTGGGCGATGGATACTGCATCCAAGCTGACTGCGCAATTATTATGTTCGGTCTGAACTCGAGGAAATCGTTTGCCATTTGTGAAAAGTGGCACCGCGACCTGATGCGCATCTGCAGCCAAATCCCGGTGGTAATCTGCAAAAACCGGGACATGGTGATAATGGATGACCGAAGGATGCGGAACAATCAGTCGTTTTTCGGCCGGAAGCTGAACTTGGTCAACTATGAAATATCAGTGAAATTGAACTTTAATTTGGAAAAGCCTTTCCTGTATCTTGCACGTAAGCTGCTCAATGATCCCAAGCTAAATTTAATTCAGAATCCAGGACCCCCAAAGGAAATCAAGGTCGAAGGAGATTTAACCCCAGCGATGGAATTATAGTGGCATATTATATTTAATTTTCTGTTCAAAATTCATAATCCGTGTGTGGATACCGTTCCGTTGTCCTTCGTCGGCATATGCAGCGGTACTCATCACAAACTCTGTCGTCCTTTCCATCGCACACATAGGGCTCGTTTGCGCCCTTCACCATCGTTATGAAGGCTCCCAGGACAAGAAGCACCAGCCAGTTCATCACTTTCTCTTTTGAGGACCTTTCTCTAGCAGCAGAATATTTTAAGCCTTCATCTCTAGCACATATTGTATGTGGACTGAAGCGTATCTAAAATTTTTAACATGTTTTATGGCTATTAAGCGTGTCAAATTGAAATTTTCATTGCTTTTCGATTTTTACCTTTGCAACCTTTACTTTGAATTTAAATTTGAAAAATTGCTAAGCTCAGGAAAAAGCATCGCCTGTATATTACCATAAAAAAAAAGTGATTTTATAAGGGCTTAATATTTTAAAGAAGTTTTAAAAATTTAAACATGGTTTGCAAATTTATTTGTTTTTATATTTTAAATAATTATCTTTTTAAGCTTCTTCCTGCCTTAGAAATATGAATGTTTTTCAAGCATTCTTCCCAAAATTACCACATTTTTGTCAAGTTCATTGCCACAAAAGTTTGCCCAAAAGGTCGCCCAAAATCTCCCCCACACATCTGCTTCAAATTAAGAGATTCCAACCGAAAGTCTTCGAACGTGACTCATATGGGGCTAAGTCAAGATGATTTCCCAGCAAAATGCAAATTGCTTTCCGTTCCTTGTCTTTTCTCGAATTTTTCGTATCCATTTGCCCCCAACTAAGGCATGTGACACGAGCGTTAATTGAACTTTGCCTATATTATATTTGTTCGGAGTGAACTTTGCCATTGTCTAGACAAATTAAGAGCAGAGACGAGCGAATGAAATTTATGTATGTCGCCCGGAGGCGTTGCGTTTGCGTTTGCGGTGAACAGTGTTTAATTGTTGGCTTTGGGGCCACGCGGCGTATGCGCAATGTCCCTGGTGATTTCGAGCATATATATATTTTTTTTTGTTTGTAAGTACATTTGTGATAAGCGTCGTCAGTTTGTCTGGCAATGAGATCGCTGGCAGCTGGTGTTCCACTGTGTTCAGCTTTTCTGGGTGTGATGTCATAAGTCAACAGAACACAAGAAGAATCTATGCTATATGGCGATCGGATCGGGGATCGTTAATTAAAATTTCCAGCGAGTACTTCATTAGCATCGTCGTCAGCTGCCGCGCTCCAATGCTTAATTAATAAATCAACGCGACACTTGCACTCCATCTTGCCGATGCTTCTGCTGCTGTATCTGCTGCTCCGAAGATGATGATGATCATGATGAGATGCTCGCCGAGATTGTTGCCATGCCCGGCCAGACAAATTGACGCGACATTCCATCCATCTGTGGGAGGGGAGTTGATGTTGGCTGCTGGTGGTCAGTGGTCGGTGGTCGGTGGCTAATAAAAATGTTAAATATAGCTGATGACATCTGTGCCATCAAAGCGGAAACGGAAACGATTCTAATCGTCGGCCACGGATCTCCGAGTGGGCCCTACATGTCCACCAGTGGGCAGCTGAGCTCTTAATTGAAGGCAGTCCATGGCATTTCCTGGTAATCTCTGCAGTAATCTTCTTGACTCTTAAATAGATTTTTTGTTTCAAATAAATTCAATCATAAATATTTACATTTTTATACAGAAATGTATTTTTATCCGTATTATAAAATATATAAAAAATATTATATTAACACTTTAACTCAGCAGTACTTGCATATTTTTAGAATCCATATTAGCTATATATACATTACAAGAATTAGGCGATTACAATTTTTATTACAATAAAAATAGAAAAAACTCTGATATCTGATGACAATCCATCATAGAGACAAATGACTTGTGTGCGCAGCAGCCAGAGATTTCAGATTTATCATAGTATAGTTTCAAAGGAACCAGAACTTAGTCATCTCTAAAGTACTGAATGTAGTTAATAACAAACCTAATCGAGCAAAAATAGCACAAGAGAGTGACTGACTGGCGAATGTGATTATTTAATAATTGTGGCATATGCGCGGCAAAATAATTATACTTGTGCTCCGCACGAAGTAAACAATAAGAAGCGTTGATAGAAGCGGGCAAAACAATCACAATTAGAAAAAAATGCAGTCAAAGTGTTAGCGGTTGTAAAAATTGCTAAATTGCAACTGGGCGCGCGTCGCGTTTTAGTTTTTCAGTTTTGCTAAATCTAAAAATAAAAAATAGAAATAAAGCGAAGCAAATAAATTTACATTTTTAATTGCAATTATCGCTGGCTATTGTTGTAGTTGCTCGCTGGCTACTGGCTACTGTTTGCCTTTGGCGTTTCGTTTCGTTTCGTTTCGAACAATTAAGATGATTTATTAGCAGCGCATTTTTATGAGACGCAGTACAAAAGAAATGGAAATTGAATGGAAATTACTCAGATATATTTATGCTCTGCGGTGATCGCATATACAAATTGATTTATCACATCTGTCGCCTGCCACATAATTACAATCAAGACAATTCCAGGCTGATTTCATTTCACAACCGGAGACTGTCTCAGAGCATAAAGATCACAAAATATTTGAATTTCAATGGTTATTAAAAATGTTAATGAAAAAAGTCGTTAAAATTTCATAGAGCAAAATTAAAGAGGAAAATCGTAAAAACAAATTTAAACGACTATTGCCTGCGGTCGTCTGCGGTTCAAGAGCAGCTCCATTAACGAACTGCCCCACATCTATGCGTTATATGTTATGTATCTGTGTATTTATGGGCGGGGGCGTTGAAAACTAAGGCACGACCAGGAAATGCAGATCCATTACATTGGTGCCCGTGTGTCCAGTGAGCACATGGTGCTCGCCCTGCGCGAGATTCTTGTAGAAGTTGTAGCTGTCGCAGTTACGCAGCGTTTCGGCCAGCTCATCCAGGGTGTGATCGGCTAAGTAGCTCTCCACCACGCTGCTGTCTCCAATGGCACCGGCTGCATCGGTGGGTCCATCGATGCCATCGGTTCCGGCGCTCAGAAAGGTGCAATCCCTCAGGGATTCGTCGCGGTGCAGAGTCTGCGACATGAGCAAAGCCAGGTGCTGACTGCGGCCACCCAATCCCTGGCCAGTTACCTGTTGAAAATTAAATTAATGATTAAATTACACTTTTAGGATATAAATTCTACAAACTTTGATGACTGGCTCGCCTCCGCAGATCAGGAAAAGCGGCTTCTTGCTGCTTAGATGATCTTCCAGGGCCCTTCGGAATCCCGGAAAACTTCTCTCACCAAAGGCATACTTCTCCCGGAGCTGCGCATCTCGTATTCCCTGCTGCTTGGCCTCCTGGATGCCATGTAGTAACCTCTGATAGTCGCCAGCCACTTGGGAAACATCCCCCTGAACGCCACAACTGAGCACGCAGGGAATGTAGCCCAGTTTTTCGGCCTCCAAGGCGGCTGTCGAGGTGGCTATCACATTGCTGCCCACCACAAAGATCTTGTGATTGGGTAGCAATTGATTGTCCAGTTCCTCTGGCGGCTCAAACACCTTTTGTATCGACGGTGAGAGCTCCTCCCACACCTGATGCTTCTTGAGAATGTCCGAAGGGGACGCTCCAACCACCGGTTGAATGGTGGGACCACACGCTATTAGCTCTAGGGGATCTCCGATAATATCGCTGAGCACAAAGGTCACAAGGAGACCCGCCTGGCCGGCAATCCTAGCCAGGCGACCGCCCTTGATGTCCGAACAGGCAATCCTCACGGCATTGATCTCCTGGATGCTGGCTCCGCGCTTCATTAGTTTATCAGCAATATTGCGCTTGTCCTCCAAGGTCAAAGGTGGACGGGGCAAGGGCAAGAGAGCCGAACCGCCGCCAGAGATGAAAACAAAGAGGATGTCCTGGTAGGTCATCTTCTGGGCCAGCTGACGGATTTCCTGGGCAGCCTGCAGAGCAGCCTCATCAGGCAGATTTCCGGCTGCTCCCTCGTGAATCCGCAAACCCGTTGCAATGGGTTGTTGGAACTGCTTTAGGGTGTTCACCGGCACACTTAGCACTCCGCCAGCAGAGCGAGTGCCCAGATCCTGATGCACCTTGTTGGCCATTCCCAGGACAGCCTTTCCAAAGCCCACGATGTGGCAGGTCTTCCCGCTGATATCCTGCTTTGCTCCATCCAGTTTTATGGAGATTTCCCTAGGGTTCTCACCGACTACTGCCCGCAAGTCAAACTTTTGGTAGTCGGCGAATATTCGCTCTGGGTGCACTGCCTCCACCGCCTGGCCAAAGATCTGGCGCATCTGCTTCCAGGTGTCTCGCTTGGCCATTATGTAAGGTGCTGCGGACACGGGCGATTCTAATCAGCGATGATGCTGAAAATCTAGTTTTACTTATCATTTTTAAAAACAGCTGTGCCCTTCTCCGTGGAATTGCTGATTGGGGAGCTTTTCAGCTGTTCGAAAAGCCCCAAAGCAGCCCTGATTGGGGAGCTTTGCGTGAAAACATAAGGGGGGTTCCTCAAAGAAAAATAAACTTTTTCAGCTTTCTTTCTTGGAATACCCCTATTATGTTAACGCTGCGTGTCACAGGCCGACTGCTATTTTTGAAATCCAAAGCTGTTATTATACCCGTTACTCGTAGGGTAACGTCTGTCTGTCTGTATGAACGCTGAGATCTCGGAAACTATAAAAGCTAGAAGATTGGCATTTTGCATGCAGATTTTTGGAGTTCCTACGCAGCGCAAGTTTGTTTTAAAATGGTGCCACGCCTCCTCTAACGCCCATAATCGCTAATATACGATTTTTAAAATTTTAATATTTTGGAAAAGTAAAAATGCAGTTTTATTGTGTTTATCAATACCTATCGAAATGTAGAAGAAATTTTTCACATCGGACCATTCGTTAAAAAGTTATGCGTGATCAAAGTTTTCTATCTCTATCTCCATCTCCCTCGCACTCCCTTTACCTGAGTAACGGGTATCTGATAGTCGGGGCACCCGACTATAACGTTCTCTCTTGTTTTTGAATACTTACAGCCGATTTGCGTTTTAATTGAAATTACATAATAACAAGAAAGGAAGCTACCTTCGGCCAGCCGAAGCTTATATACCCTTGCAGATAAAGTAATGCTCACTCGGTGCAGTTCCAGGGATTCCAGATTCAGCGTTTCTATTTTTGAATTTTGTTTTTAAAGAGTCAAGAATTAAAACGCCTACTTCCTACAAAGTAACAATGAATTTTCTTATATATCTTTGAATATTCCTATGGGAGCCTTAAGATATAGTGGTCCGATTCGGCTCGCTCCGACATATGTACTACCTGCAATAGAAAGAAGACTTTCGGGAAAGTTTCATCGCGATATCTTTAAAACTGAGAGACTAGTTCGCATAGAAACGGACAGACGGACAGACGGACATGGCTAGATCGACTCGTCTAGTGATGCTGATCAAGAATATATATACTTTATGTGGTCGAAAACGTCTCCTTCACTGCGTTGCAAACATCTGACTGAAATTATAATACCCTCTACAAGGGTATAAAAATGGAGTGTAGCAAATGTTTAAGCCACATTTTGCAGCAGTAGTTTCATTCGAACGGACGTGGATGCAAGTGTAGACTTTAAAGTTGCAAATTAATTGAATAATCGCAATTTCATTTATTTGTTGGATAAACAATTAGCCTAACTAATTAGCCAATAAAGTGTTTTATTGATTGTTTTTGTGTACACGCGATGGATTAGTTAATACTTCACTTTCTCTGATTTGGAAAATAGTTCAACCGTGAAAAGTTAACTTCGCTGAGGGAACTAGGCAAATTTACACTTTTTTGTTTGTTTGTTTTAATTATGCGATTTTTGCGATCAACAAATGGAATTTATAATATTTTTGATGCTTTAAAAAATAATACTCTTACCTTTAAACTTTAAGCCAAACTGCGAACTAAAAAAGAGATGTCGCGAAAATGTTTATAACTACTTAAGAAATTTTTGATTTCACGCCTTTTTCCATAAAAATGTGGAACGCAATTTATACACTAATAAAAAATATTTATTATACCCTTGCAGAGGGTATTATGATTTCAGTCAGAAGTTTGCAACGCAGTGAAGGAGACGTTTCCGACCCCATAAAGTATATATATTCTTGATCAGCATCACAAGACGAGTCGATCTAGCCATGTCCGTCTGTCCGTCTGTCCGTCCGTCTGTCCGTCTGTCCGTCTGTCTGTTTCTACGCAATCTAGTCTCTCAGTTTTTGAGCTATCGGGACGAAACTTTCGCAAAAGTCTTCTTTCTATTGCAGGTAGTATATATGTCGGAGCCGACCGGATCGGACAACTATATCTTATAGCTCCCATAGGAACAATCGGAAAAAAAAACTTTAAAAAATTCTAGCTTCGGTGTTTTTTGAAATATTACCTTCTACTTTTGGGGATGTTATTTTTTAAATATTTTTGAATTTCGAATAAATTATTTAAAAAATCGGACTACTATATCATATAGCTGCCATAGGAACGATCGGAAAATTAATGGAAAAGTAATAGGAAATAAATCCAAGCTTCTTTGCTTTTTATTGTATTATCTTCTACTCTAGGATATGACTCTTTTTAAATATTTCCGAATTTCAATTTTAATTTAATCAAAATCGGACGACTATATCATATAGCTGCCATAGGAACGATCGGAAAATTAATGAGAAATATTAAAAAATTGAACATTTTTGCGATTTGTTAATTAATAGGAATGATCTGCAAGGGTATATAAGCTTCGGCTGGCCGAAGCTAGCTTCCTTTCTTGTTTTTAGAAATAATACTAACACTAAATTCGTTTAAAATCTTTAGTTTTAACTGTAATTTTTATACCCTTGTAGAGGGTATTATGATTTCAGTCAGATGTTTGCAACGCAGTGAAGGAGACGTTTCCGACCACATAAAGTGTATATATTCTTGATCAGCACCAATAGCCGAGTCTATCTAGCCATGTCCGTCTGTCCGTTTCTTTGCGAACTAGTCTCTCAGTTTTCAAGCTATCGGGATACAACTTTCCCAAAAGTCTTCTTTTTATTGCAGGTAGTATATAAGTCGGAACGAGCCGGATCGGACAACTATATCATATAGCTCTCATAGGAACAATCGGGAAAAAAAAATTTAAAAAAATTATATTTTGGGTGTTTTTGAACCTATAACATTCTACTTTTGGAAATGTCATTTTTTATCTAATTCTGAATTTCGAATAAAATTTTTTTTAAATCGGACGACTATATCATATAGCTGCCATAGGAACGATCGGAAAATTAATGGGAATATAATAGGAAAATTAACATTTTTGCGATTTGTAAATTAATAGGAATTATCTGCAAAGGAAGCTAGCTTCCTTTCTTGTTTGAAATAATATTAACACTAAATTCGTTTAAAATCTTTAGTTTAACTGTAATTGTTTTTTTTAATATTCTCATATCATAATTTACTTCGTTTTTTTAACAGTGTTTGAAAATCTGCATGAAATCAAAAGTTTTCAACGATTTTATTATATAAAAAAAGTATTTTTTAAGGCAGTCGTTTGCAATGTATTTCGTAACCAACCACGCGAACTTCGGCTACTTTCGTTCTCGTTTGGCCCCAATGGAACCCACCATTTGACACCACCATTTGCCCCTGTGTGGGTGCTTACATATGTATGCCGCCGGCTCAATCAGTTGCCAATAGAAAGATCGCTGCCAGGCGATAACTGCTCCACTTAAATAGCAACCACTCTCGTTGGCCGGAACCCAGTTTACACACGGCCTTAGAAGTACGAGTATTTGGGACATGAAGTCGACGGTGTGGCTCTCTTTGTTGAGTAAGTAAGACCCAAAAAAAAAAATAAAACTAGGGGACTCTATTTCGACTCTACTTAAACAGTTTTACTGAGGAGTGCGACTGCCAATCCACTGGTGGGTCTCATAGATCCCGCCTGCCAAGTCGTTCGTGGAGAATGTCCCAATAAAAATGTATCCTTCTGGCTCTACTCGAAGTAAGTAAAATATTTTTAAAAATATATTTTAAAAGATTGGTTAAAAATTTTTTTTTTGTGATTATATTCTTTTTATATTTTAATAGATTTGTTAAAAAAAATGTTTTTTTTTATACATACTTTTGTCATGTTGTAATTGTCAATTAATGAATATAAAATTAAAATCTCATTTTTAATTACGGACAGCTCTACCCGAGAAAACCCCATACTGCTAGATCCCCTGGACCTCAATCCCTGGGACTTCCAACCGCCGAAGCCGCTCAAGATCCTCATCCATGGCTACACAGGCTACCGTGATTTTGCACCCAATTCCATGATCCGCCCCGTACTTCTGCATAACGAGGACGTCTACGTGATCTCCATTGACTATGGGCCACTGGTGCGATATCCCTGCTACATCCAGGCGGTGCAGAATCTTCCCCTAGTGAGTCAATGCCTGGCGCAGTTGATCAACAATTTGGTGGATCGTGGAATAGTGCCGAACGATAAGATCCACCTGATTGGCTTTAGTTTGGGTGGCCAGGTGGCTGGTCAGACGGCCAACTATCTGAAGAGAAAGCTGAAGAGGATTACGGGTCTGGATCCTGCAAAGCCCCTCTTTATCCTGGGTCCAGACTCAAGACGATTGGATCCCGGTGATGCCGAGTTTGTGGACGTCATTCATACGGATGTTTTCGGTCGTGGGATTCTGAGAGCCTCGGGTCATGTGGATTTCTATCCCAATTTCGGGGCCCAACAACCCGGCTGCATGGAGGAGAATATGCAGGATCCTGGGAGCTGCAATCATGAGCGAGCTCCTCGCTTCTATGCCGAGTCCATCAACTCCACCGTGGGTTTCTGGGGACGCCAGTGTTCCAGTTGGTTGGTCCATCTCCTTGGACTTTGTCCCACAACCGGACCTCAGGCGGAAATGGGCTATCATGTTTCGGAGGACCTGAGAGGTTCTTATTTCCTCAAAACCAGAAGTACGTCGCCCTTTGCTTTGGGCAAACTGGAGGATGTGGACAATAGTCACACCCTGGCCAAATTCCATCTGAATGGGGAGAACAATGAAATCGACGATGACTATGAGCCGCAGCTATTGGAGGCGTTTCTCGAATTGGACGCGGTGAAAGCTATTGTTAAAATGGATGAAGCCGATTTAGATAAGCAATTAAACTGGATCGATCGCGAAGAAGATCAGCCTTTGTCTAGAAATATTATTAAATAAGTACTAATATAGAGAATTATTTATTTAAAATTTAAATTATTGAAATAAACCGAAATTAAATTAAATTAAGTCCCTTATTAAAAGATATAATGGGTTATTAGAACTAGAACTTAAACTAAGATATTGTTTTGTAAAAATAAAGAAAATTGTTTGCTTTGAAAAATAAGAATTGTTTTGCAAACAAAGCTTAAATTAAACAGTCTTTAAATTTAGTTTATTTCTGGTTATTTTATGAAATAAGCCATATTTATCATACCCAGTAACCTTCCTCCATAAATCAATGCTTTTTTATCCCCTGTTCTAGAATAGCATTTTCATTACCAGTTTCTAACGCCTAAGCCCACCCGCAGCGACCTTGACCCACTGTTTGCCACCCACCTTCCACCACCTTTGGCGACCTTGACTTTTTATCACCTGCCAGTATTATTATTATTCTTTTTTTTTCAATGAGCCCCCATTTTCCACGCCATTTTCAATGTTAGGCCGTGCAAATTTAATAGAATTGGCGTTAGAATGCGAGCTTAGAGCAGTTTTGACTTTAGTCATGGGCAAATATACCGCGGTGATTCTCCTTTTAATAATCTCCGGTTTTTGTAAAGGAGAAAAACAGCTGCGCGGCTGGCTGCCAGAGTTTTGTGTCTTCGGCGAGCAAAAGTGTCCCAATTCGCGGGTTTCCTTCTGGCTTTACACCAAGTAGGTGTATTTTTTATAGGAAACTAGAAACAAGGAAGTGATTATCTTTAATTTTCAGCCAAACCCGCGATGATCCCTATCTACTGGATCCCCTGAATCCACAAAAGGATCTCTTTGAACCTCGACTGCCGCTAAAAATACTCATCCATGGATTTATAGGCAACAGGAATTTGACACCCAATTTGGAAGTTAGAGATGTGCTGCTTGAAACTCAGCCAGTTAATGTGATATCGGTGGACTATGAGACCCTAGTGCGGTGGCCTTGCTATTATCCTTGGGCCGTGAATAATGCTCCCATTGTCTCCGAGTGTCTGGCTCAACTGATAAATAACCTAATCTCAGCTGGAATCTGTGCACGCGAGGATATCCACTTGATAGGCTTTAGTTTGGGTGCCCAAGTGGCCGGGATGGTGGCCAATTATGTGAGCCAACCGCTGGCCAGGATTACGGGTCTGGATCCGGCGGGTCCTGGTTTCATGATGCAGACCTCGCTGCAGCAAAAACTGGATGCCAGTGATGCGGATTTCGTGGACATCATCCACACCGATCCCTTTTTCTTCTCCATGCTGCCGCCCATGGGCCATGCGGACTTTTATCCGAATCTCGATCAGCTGAACCAACGGGGCTGCAGTTACATCAGCAACTGGCGGTTCTACAATTGCAATCATTATAGGGCAGCCGTCTACTACGGGGAGTCCATTGTCTCGAGAAGGGGCTTTTGGGCCCAGCAGTGCGGCGGTTGGTTCGATTTCTTCTCGCAGCGTTGCAGCCATTACTCCAATATGCCCAACACCCAGATGGGTTACTTTGTTTCGGCTGAGTATGATATTACTGGATTTTATGGTATGGTTTATTTCTGAATTCCCCCTTTGAACTTTCAGTGCCTCGGGCTCGTATTTCCTAACAACCCATGAGGTTTCGCCATTCGCCAAAGGACCGCTGGTTGAAGTCGAATTCGACGTTTCGGTACTTCGTAAATTCACGGACCTAGCATTAAGTTGAGTTAGAAAATATAAATCATTATTAAACAATTATTTGTAAACCATTTTTAATTACTTTTTTTTTTTAAATTTTTTTTTCTTTTTTATCTGTTTATTTTAAAGAAAATATTTCTTACAAATTTACGACCTAGATAAACCAAATATGTTAATTAATATGCAACCTAATTATTAAAATGTAAAATACAGTAGGGATGCATATAACATTTTTTTTTTAAATTATTAAAAAAAAATATATTTGTTAAAAATTTACAATTTACAATTTAGATTAACCTATCTGTTAGTGTGCAACTAATTACATAAATGATGTGTTTTTTTATGTCTTTTTTGTAAAAAAAAATATTTGTTACAAATTTACAACTTACAATTTAGATAAACCCAGTAAGCTAATGACCAAACTAATTGCAAAAATTGAATGTAAAGTCACATACATATAAATCCAAATAAAATCCACGCGACTGTTGCCAAATTTTTAAAAATTGTGAACAAAGCAGGTGAATCCTGAAACTTCAACACATTATATGTCTAGCCATAAGGTTTTACATTCAGTTCAACAACCGTACAGTAAACAACTTTCTATAATTTTGTAAATTTTTAGTCATAGTGTTTTTAAAAGTTTTATTTCCAAATTTCCTAGCTTCTCATCATTTGTCATTTATTGAAGTGTCTACTGGTGATGGTCATAAAAAACTTTGAACTGGTGCGCTGCTCCTTCGTGATTCCGATGGTCAACGAAGTGAAGCTGTGTAGTGTATTTGGCATTATAGAAAAAATTAATGCCTGCCTCGATACTAAGAAATGGTGTGTCGTGAGAAAGACACTTTTGGAAACCTGCTCGGAGGACTATGCTTCAAAAGTGATTTACAAAGGATGTAATAACTATGAGGTTGTCGTCTACATGGATCCGGCGTCTAGGGATTACATCCTCGAAGAATGCGGGAAAATAAAGTTTCTTATGTGGCACTTGCCGGTGGACTTCTGCACCGCTTTGCCTTGCCAATGAGTTTTCAGATGTCGTTACTGTAATGTCTTACAAAATATTTGCCATGACTTTAAGAAGTAATGTTTTTGAAGTAAACTGAACGTTTTAATAAAATTGGAGAAAATTTTAAAATAAATGGGTAAATATAAGTAAATTTTCTAATTTATGAAAAAAAGGGCACATTTTTTGTGACTTTTAGACGTCCAATTTGTACAGTTCAATATTTAAAATAATTTAGATTTTTTATATTACAAATGGTTATTTGCTGATATTTTTTAAACCCTTTCAAATTCGTATTAAAATACCGAAAACAAAAGCTTTACACGCAGATCGAGCTTTTTCAGTGCGCCGGTGCGAACTTTTTGACCAACAAAAACGAAAGACTTCGGAAACGAACTCGACAGTCAGTGGCTCGCCGGAGCGCAATCAAATCGCACGTGTTCGCGTACTTCGAGGCGGAGAAAGCCAAGATCGATCCCAAGCATCCAATCCAATCCGATACAATACACCTCGAAAAACCGCGCGTGCCTGCAAAAAGTAAAAGAAGTGTGGTAAAACACAAAACTGAATCAATTTCTGTGCGGAGGCAGCCGGAATTATGCCTCGCCAGCTTCGCCGTCGTCTTGCTGTGCATTGAAATCGAAATCGAGTCCAATGACCAGCTCTCGAGCTGGTGCTTAAGAAAGAGTTTTGCACTTTGAGACGGTTTGAGGCGCCGGTCAACGAGCAGGTCTTGACCCAAAGATCCCGCTTTATAAATACATAATATAGCCCAGTTATATAATCGCACTTGCAATTGCAATTAAAACTAAAAGTAGTGTGAATTTGCCAAAAAAAATATAAACGGAAAAACATGTGGTTAAAGTGTGTGAGGAAGCAAAAAAGTGCAGACTTTTGGCTGCAGCTGCTCTGCGCGAGTTTTACACTCTTTTTGCGCCTGGAATTCGCCGGTTCGTATGCGTTGTTGTGCTAAAAGAAACCCAAAGAGATAAATTTAAGTTAAACTTTTACTTTCGCCCTGGTTGGCACCTATTTTGTTGTTAAATATTTTTCGGTACCTTTCTTTTCGCTCTGTCATTGTGACCACCGCGGTTTGTGTTTCTGTTGACACTTCAAATTGGCGTCGTCTTAAATTTCCTCTTTTTTTTTGTTAGTTGCCCAATATTTACCAACATTTTCTTCGACCTTGCCTCATATCTTCGGCCAGCAGCCATATAAATAACTCTCTTCGAGTACCGAAAATATTTTTCAGAGGCTCATCCCACACAAAAATCATAAAGTCTGCCTTGTCATGGTGTGACTTTTGTAATCTCACGTAGCCCAAGTTAATTAATTGACCCGACTACTGTTTAAGTCCGCCCTGAAATCTTTAAAATTTTTAGCCACTTAATTATGAATTCATATTTTTGTTGGCCCTGCACCTTGACACTCTTTGTAGCTTTTTTAGCTTTTGCAATGTATTTATAGCCTGGTTATATTTTATTGCCGCTGGAAAAAAAGTGTCATACGGGGCGTATGCGCGTTACTCGGGGTGCGTGTCATTGTCAAGTTTTTAATTTAGACAGAATCAGAGGGCCACGGTCGTCAGTTGATATAGAATTACAGTTTATTTTAAAGGGCTGTTATTAGGCTAGTTAGTAGGTCAATGAACCAACGGAAATCCAAGCAATTATAGCCTAAAAGTGGGTCAACTATATGTTGCAATCTAGAAGCAGTTAATTTCATATTAAAGCCTGTAATAAAGCAATTTTTTAAGAATTTTGTTAATGAAAGAAACAAGACATGCAAGGCTTTTTGCAACACCATTTAAGACACCACTTGAAAGCCTTAAGGTTATGACACACAAATCTCGATATCAAATCGAAGTCAATTGGCCAATAATCTCCAACGTAAAAGCCAGCCAAACAATGTCCATGACTCATGGCCAATAAAAAAACACAAAAACCCACAAAACAAACCAAAAAAAAACAAATAAAGCCAAATCAAAAGCGAGCCAACCCAAAAAATCATCTTTCACTTAGCAGGCGATGAGTATTTCGTGTTTCGCGTCCAACTTCGCATTTCTCCTTCCGCATTCGACTGCTTCCGTTTCGGTTTTGATTTGTGTTAGTTGGACAAAGTTTTCCGGCTAGCTCCAAAGTACCGAAAAATTTCCCCATGCATTTTTTCCCGCCAAAAAAATATAAACAAACCCACCGAAAGAAATCCCAGTCATTTAATTGGCATGCGTAATGCCCGAATGGTGAAAAAAATTGTAAAAAGGGGCAGGAGGAGTGGTCTTACATAAGATGGAAAAAGCAGCTCACGAAGTCAGAGATAAACGATTGTGAAAAACAAATGAAAACAGAAAAACCGAAGGCAATTGAGGCATGACCGCGACCACAGCCCATTGCTAATTGAAGAGTGGAAAGTGCGGGTGGGGAATGATATGGCTACAGAGAAATAAAAATGGATCTTAAGTTGGATCAACTTTTTTGGGGAAAATACAAGTGAATAGTGGAGTTTAGATGGACTTGAGCCTTTAATAAATATTTTAAATAATATTTTTACATTTATACTTTGAACATTACCAACTTCTTTAAAAATGTGTACTACTTTTGCTAGAGTTTAGTTGGAATTTAGCCTTAAATAAGTACGGAAATATTAATATTATAAAAAGTATATTTTAAACATTACCAACGGCTTTCATAATGTTCATTTTCGGTTGTCTGTATCATGATTATCGGTGGGCGGTTGAGTGGCATTATGCTACGGTCTCTGATGTAAAAGTACGCTTATTGCATGATTAATTTAACCAGCTGCTGGTCTAGCGAACACTTGTCATCGAAATCGGACTAAATTGGGGCATGTGTGCTCACTGTGTCGCTGGGGTATGGGTATACTATATCGTATATGCCCTATAAGGCAGCCGATATCTTCGGGTATTTCCAGTGCGCCCACCCAACCGGCAAGAGTCTGCATCTGCAATAGTTTCCCAGACCGGTTGCATGACTCTTGGTTATCGTCTAACTACGAGTAACTCCAACTACAAGTGGGCCAATTGCTGGTTAACATTTTGGGCGCCACCAACTGAGTTAGTTGAAGGCCGATTCTCGGTTAGATTTTTAATTTGGCCATTTAGATTCAAACCGCATTACGACGGCTTCTTACGCATGCGGTGAGCTCAACATTGCTGATACAAAAATAGTTGGAACTAGTTCGAAGTTTTAGCGGACTGCTGTAAAATTCAAATATTTTAAAAATTTGTATGTTTCCTTAAATTATTTTATTTATTACTTTTAATTAATTTTATTTTCTTTGTTCTTCTTGTTCGCTACTAAAGCATTTTTAAGTAGACTGTAAAGTTTATAAAACTATTTAAGAAATACTTGAACAATTCAAAATTTAAACCAAAATATTTTTTGTATATATTTTGTATTTTGTTTTATGCTTTACATACCAGGATACTAAAGTTCTAGAGAATTTGTAGGATATGAAGCTTATAATATTTAAAGATCCTTAAAATTGCAATGTTATAGGTCCCCAAAATTAAATTAAAAATAAAGCAATAGCCATTAAAAGCAAAATAAATTAAGCGTGAAATGGTTGATACACACAATAGTTTAATGGATAACCCAAAGAGCATAACGATGCATGTGAAACCCACTGCCAACAATTGCGAATCCGAACCACTTGGGGCATATCTGAAGCCCAAGTGTCAGATAAGCCGATCTCAAATGGGTTTTCCCACCCCGCATGAAGCACATAAATACGAATAAATTACGCATATTCATTCCGCATTCAGTTTTCGAGATCCAGCTCTAGTTATATCATGGGCAGCACACGTTTTGTCAAAAATAAACCCAGTCGCAAATGGCAAACAAAGAGTGAAGTGAGCCACAATATAGCGTCACTTCCGTTTTTGGCTGACTTTTACTTTCTGCAACTCTTGCGACTGCAACATGAATCGCATGACATTTGCGTCGTCGTGCCAAATTGCAAGCATTCAATGTCGCCGCTGCAAGTCCCCCCCACTACCTCTTATGTAATTAAATGTAATATCGTAGAGCGAAACTTGTTTGTCAACTAAAATCTTGAATCTTGCAATTTCAATCTCACATACAGCTGGTCAAAATGCGGGAGTTGTGGCTGCTGCGGTGGCGGCTGGTCAAAATCAGACGCAAGTCTATGTGACGGATTCTTGCCTGCAGAAGCCATACCGCTGTCCGCACCCGAAGATCCAGTTCTATCTGTACACCAGGCGCACCCAGGAGCAGCCGGAATTCATCGATGTCCTGGATGCGAATGCCCTGTACTACACGCACTTCAATCCCCGCCATCCCACCAAGATCATAATCCATGGCTTCGGCGGCGGTCGGACATTGAGTCCCAGTCCGGATCTTCGGGAGGCCTACTTCAGTGTGGGCGAGTATAACATCATCATTGTGGACTATGCGGATGCCGTGAAGGAGCCCTGTTTGAGTCAGATGGACTGGGCCCCGCGTTTCGGAAGTCTTTGCATCTCACAATTAGTAAAATACCTCGCTCGTCATCCCCGCGGCGTTCAGCCGGATGATCTGCACTTCATTGGCTACAGTGTGGGTGCCCACATCGCTGGGCTGGTGGCCAACTATCTGAAGCCGGAGGAAGGAAAGCTGGGCAGGATTACGGCGCTGGATCCAACGATATTCTTCTATGCGGGAGCGAACAACTCCAGGGACTTGGACACGACAGATGCCCACTTTGTGGATGTCGTCCACACTGGAGCCGGAATCCTGGGCCAGTGGCACTCCAGTGGCCATGCGGATTTCTATGTCAACGGAGGCACCAGGCAGCCAGCTTGTGTGGGATCAGCCACGTTGTTTCGTGAGTGTGCTTAAATAAATCTATATAATTAAAATTTAATTTTATCGAAAATTTAGCTATCGATTAATTGAAAACCATTTAAAATTAATAAGTGGCTATAATTAATATTACCGATAATATCGAAAATAAGACTAAATAAACAAGTGGCCACTATCGACATTATCAATACTATCGTCAATCAGATACAATGATTTATCGATATTATCAATAGTGTATATATCGGTCTAAAACCATCGATAGTATCAATAATGCTGTTGATTGTTTTGCCAACCCAATTTTAATATATTTTACCATCCTCTTAAATCCCCAGAAACCTTGGCCTGTGATCACACGAAAGTAACACCTTACTTTATTGAGTCCATAACCACGACTCGGGGATTCTATGCGGGTCCTTGCCCAAACTTGTTTTCCTACCTGATAGGTTGGTGTGAGCCCAAGGACTCGGAATATGTGCTAATGGGCGAACACTGTTCCCACAAGTGAGTACTAATATAATTCCATTTCTAGAATTTTTTAATAATTATATTAATTCCCACAGAGCTCGAGGGAATTATTATGTGACCACCAATGCCAAGGCGCCTTTTGCTCGGGGATTTCCGGGCAAAGGACGATCCAATGGAGAATACCAGGGAGTACGGAGATAATGTTTTGTATCTTGGCCAAGTCGGAATTTTACATTGATTTGTATTCGAATCGTTTTGGAAAACCACCTGGATTTATTATGCATCTTTTACACCGTAGCACTCATGTGATTTTAGCTTGTTTCCTATTCGATACCTATTTATTTCATATTTTTGTTATTAGTTCTAAATGCAGCCATTTTTCGTTGGGACTTGTACAAATAAATATTTAAGTTTTATGCTGAAACAAGTGTGGAATAAAAAACTCGTATTGTTTGGCATAATTTTTAACATGTTCGTTTTATTGAATTCCAAATACATTTCATTGGGTATAATTTTGTCCTTTTTTCACGACCTTCAAATATTCGGTATTCGTATAACCGGATTTCATGCAAGGGGCTTGTATCTATACTTCTGTTAACCAAATGTAGGCTGTTTTTCAAATTAATAGTGGGTTTCCTGTGTCTTGAGTCTTATTTACTCGTTTATGTTTAGGAATAGTTATTTGTTTTATTCTTGTTAATGAGCATACACTGAAATATATAAGTATTTATTTTATTTTGGTTTAACTACCATACAAATTATACAACATGGGCGGGTGTTGCCAGAAAAGGGATCTCCGATGGTGTTTAATATTTTTAATTTCGATTTAATATTTTATATTTCGTATGCAGAACTCTCAGTAAACACAAAGAATATTTTGTTTCTAATTATATACACGGTTTAAGTATAGCGGTAATATCATTACTATGTCCTTTTCAATATTTAGAAGATTCTGTGGGGCAGACTTCACAGTCCCTTTGTCATTTAATTTATGATTTGAGTATATTTATATGATTTATATTATTAGCATATATCTGTTTCTAATTTGTGCGCCCATATTTCTGTATGAAAGTGTATGCATTTTCTTAGCTTTTTTAACTTCATTTTCACGCACAACATTTACGTTTGGCTAGTAGTTAAAATACCCTAGATGTAACCTGTTCTTGTGTGACTGGCGATGGCAAAAAACTGACGGTTTAACACTATTAAAGATGCGCTCGTTTAAGATTTAGTTATGCTTCGGTTTAATTTGGCTTTATGTACACTTAAATTACTCACAAAAGCATTTAATGATGGCATTCAACTATAGAGATACACTTCTTTTATTTACAAACAGTTATGTGAAGGGATTTTAATTATTTCATATTTTAGCAAGCAAAAGTTGTAACCGTGGCTTTCTGGTTAACATACATCTATGTTATTATTGTCCACACAGCCCCGAGAGCTTGAGTATCTCTCAAAAACGAACGAAAAATATTACAAAACAGGAAATTAAATCTATAAGTAAGATATTGTCTCTAGCTTTGTAACCTCCAAATTAATAGAGCTTAATACTCAATTGATAAAATGGTTTTATGTACAGAATGGATTTGTAACTATCCTAATATTACACATACGCCCCAGTGGCCAACATTTTTAATTGCCTGCGCGAAGCATTCGTTTAAAAATTTGTGCCTATAATCAAATTAATAAATTTAAATAATATATAGATGAATATAAATGTATTAACTATTAACTATGCTTACGTCACTAAGTATTGTCGCTCACACAAGCAGTATTGTTTTCTTCAACTTGGAACTTGCATCCAAAAACATTTAAAATTGTAATATATATTAGCTAGTATAAGTTTGCTATACGAGTATTTGCTTGAGTATTTATTCGCTGCGCTGTACAAATTACGGTATTAGAATTGACTCTTTTAGTTAGAAAATTTTCACGTTTTTAATACATAGTGATTTAAATGTGAATAATTTAAATTACCTTTATATAGTTATTTATAATACTTGTGGCTAGTTTAATACGTTTGGATAATATACAGACGATTAGAAATAATGTTGTTGTAAATTTGTATATTCAATTGAACGGTGCGAAAGTAAGTGCGTCTAAATATGTTTTGTGTGGCAGTAATATAAGTTATAAATTAAATTGCTAACTTAAATAAAATGAAAAAATGGTGCGATTAACTAAACAAAATAAGAAGTAACTGTGCATTTTGTAAGATAAATTTGTGCTCTAAAATCAAATTTGGTGCATAAATACATATATTAAAATAAAATAAAATTACTTAGTGCCGAATTTATTTACAATCTACTAGATATTTCGAAATTGTTTAAATTTATTACTTTAGAGAGATTTAATAGTGGTAATAGAATAAGTTTTTTTTATTTTTACAAAAGGAACAAAATTAAATAAACATATTAAAACATAGTTATTATTTTAAAAAAGGATACTTGAATTTCCAAGCCAAGAAAGTTACATGAAATATTTTTTAACATAGAAATATTTTAAAAGGTAAAAAAAATGTTTTTGTAGATTTTCTTGGCAAAGAAAATCAAAATTATAAAAATCTTTTACATATTTATTTCAAGTGTTCCTTTTTCTTATTATTATTTTATTGTAGTGAGCATATGAAGACCAAGTCTGAGGTTATATGCGCCTACGGCTATCTACTTAAGGGGTTTGTATTTAGTGCCTACATCATGCCTTGCTCATGTTTTTCTAACACAAAAGCCTACGGTGCATCTTTAAATTGTAATAACAAAACAAATTAAACGTAAATATTTAATATGATAACAGAATATTATTATGGTTTTTTGATTAGCTAGTACTTTTTATGGTTATCATTCGTGCCGAACATCAACAATTGCTTGGGTTTGATTAAAATGTTCTCTTTACACAGAAGATAATATCATCAACGGTAATAAAACTTGCAGTTTGCAGTTCAACAACAATCTTTGGCTATATATATATACGATTATACCGATTTAAATATAATTATTATAGGCTTCGTATAAATTATGTGATGATATATGATATACACAAGTGTTGAATATATTTTTCCAGTTCTTTCCCTATCTTGTGTTGCATTTTCGATTTGGATTTTCGGAGCTTGTAAATAGAAATTCGCGCAAGCGAGGCCTTAGTAGTATATATGCTATATAGATCGATTAGGCCAGTTTTTTAGGGTCTATGTGGGCTACCGGTAATGTTAATGGCTATCGGTATTGCTGTGTGTGCATATGTAGTTTCTCTGTTAGGTACATAGTTTCATTGTGTTAGTGATGCATGTGGAATCCCCTTATTCGCTGAAAAATTCGTTACTCTGTAGTTATTATACTTATAAACTCCGAAAGGCGTTTTAGGATCCCCTCAGCGATGGAACTCAACAAATGGGGAGAGATAATGGGTGGAATCTTTAACGGCACACCAAGAACAAACAATAAACGTCAAACGATTTCCGACTACAACTAAAAGCTATGATATATCTCAAAGTGACCCTTTACTGCTGCTGATATCCCTGCGGATCGTAGGACGGCATTTGTCCTTGCGTGTATCCATATTGCCCTGAATTGGAAACATCCCCGTAGTTCGGCGGGGCATCCTCCTCTGCAATCGGTGGTGCGCCACCACTGGCCATGGCGAAGGGATTGTTGGCCACGTGTCCTGTGGCGCCATAGCTAATGGCATTCGACTGCTGCATTTGGCTCTGCTCAGTGTACTCGGGGGCACCCTATTTTTCAAAGGGAAAAAATTAATTGATGAATGCCTAAAGTAATATTCTATACAAAAATATATAAGAATTAAATAAAGTTTTCTATTCTACTAACATATTTTAAGGTGTATAACTTTAACAGTTTTTCACTTACAAATGAAGTTTCCTTCATGTAGTCACCCAACATGCCCGCCTGACTAGGATCCGTGTTGGTAATGGCACCTGGTGGCGGTGCCCACACCTTTTGCTCCTCGGCTGGCGGTTCCGCCCATGGCTGGAGCTCTCCGGATGCGAAAATGCCATAGAAAGTGCATCCAACCAAATGAACACAAGCGGCCAGAGTAAACACTGTTGTCCAGCAGCCAGTAGGCTAAAAGATTTAAAATGATACAAAAAGCATTAATTTTTTTAAAAATAGAATTGGCGCCCAACGTGGGGCCTAAACATATGATTCCACGTTGGGCGCCAGTTTTATGTTTGGTGACTTTTTGTATATGATCTTTGATACCAATAAATACTTTTCCATAAACTTTACTTACATTTTGCTGGATAAGTCCATCCAAAGCGTAGGGCACAATGATGCCAGCCAGTGTGCCAATGCCATTCGACAATCCCATTAAGATACTAGCATAGCGAGGAGCAATATCCAGATGATTGACATTGTAGCCGGATATGGCAAAGCCACTGAAGGCCACGCCGCAGGTCAAGGCAAACATAGCTCCCGTCTGTAAATTAAAAACTATAAAATCCAAAACAAAATTTTGTATTTCTTAAGACCCACCGCCGTTGAGGAATGCGCGACGAATAGGAAAAACAATCCCTCCATTCCAAAGCCTCCGCAGTTAAAGAGCTTTCTTACATTGGTGGTCGATAGGATGCCGTTCTTACGCAGGTGATCCGCCAACATGCCGCCAAATGGAACTATTGTGGTCATGATCAAGTGGGGCAGGGAGCCCACAAAGCCAGCCTCCTCCACCTTAAAGCCGAACTTGTGCTTGAGGAACGAGGATTGGAACAGCACCAGCAGGTAGAAGTTCCACGAGCGGCAGAAGTTGGCCACAATGATGGCGTAAACGGGCATCGAACGCATCATCTCCCGCCAAGGAGTTGTTTTCAGCGAGGGCATCGACGGATGAGCCGACTCCCCGAGCGATTTCTCGATGTACTTCAGCTCGGGTATGCTGATGGCAGGATGTTTGCGCGGATTCTCGAAGCACAACCATATCCAGAACATGTACCATATGATTCCGAATACCCCGTAGGCGTAGAAGGGAGCCTGATAACCCACGGTATCGGCTAGAAGACCGGAAAGCGGAAGTCCCACCACTACGCCAGCATACGAACCGGAAAAGGCCAGCGTCGCCAGTCGGGAACGTTCCATGGGCGGCGCCCAGAAGCGCCAAATGCCATGACAAGCCGGATAGGTAACGCCCTGGGGAAAAATAAGTGGGAAAATATAGGTAACTTTTTTTAATTAAAAGACATTTAGGCAGTCTTACAATCTAATAAGTTCCTTGCTTTAGTAAAAATATTTTAACACTCACTCATTTAGGATTTATATTATTATTTTATTAGAAGAAAATCATTGTTTCTATTATTTCTTGTTTTGAATGTATTGCCTAACCTATCAAAAAAAAATTCAAGAAAGACATTCAATAATATTTGTTAGCTACTGCCAAAATCGAATGAGCAAACAATCTTTTGACAAAGTATCTTGCTTTCCCTTCCGAGCCAAAGAAAAATGACATACTCCCCAGTCCTTTCACACAAAGAAATCGCATTAAAATAAATGCTTTTGTTATTTTTCCCTTGCCCTGGTAGGACCCCCATCCCTTTGAGGGCTTAGGACATGTTTCCATTTCACATATTTGCTTTATCATAAAGCAAAATCTAACCCTCCCCATTTTCGCAACATCACGCAGCCGTAATCCCCGGCTTTGATCTGTGGCGAAATCGAATTTGGTAAGTTGGTTGGTTGGGTTACGTACCTCGAAGAGTCCTTGCAGGACCCTCACGCAAATCACCACATGACCGTGCATCAGGGTCATGGCGAATGGGACGAAGAGATGCAATGTGGCGGAGCTCACGATGGACAGGCCGAATATCTTGTTGGCCGGAAACTTGGAGGCGATGAAGCCGCCGGGAATCTGCGTCACCAGATAGCCCCAGAAGAAGGACGAGTCCACATGGCTCTCCACGGCGACCGTCCAGTTCATGAAAACAGTCTGCAAAAATAAAAGGCGGAAATACATTTTAACATTTAACGGGATGGGTGACGGAGCTCAGCAATCATTAAAAACCGCTGCAGGCATTTATTAACGAGCGTCAAGCCGGATTCACTGTTTCTATGTGGGGGCGTGGTCTTTTGTATATGACTTTTGAGTGGGTGGATACCCACACACACACACTCCCTAATTGACAACAGCTTCTCGCCAAACGAAGCGAATTTGATGGCTTTCCCCCCTCATGCTTTTATTTCTGCTCATTTAATGCTGACAATTTGATCAATTTTATATGCAGACTGACAGCGTGGAGATGTGGAATAAATTTTATGAGAGAATGTATCATTTAATTTGTGTAACTTACAAAGTAAATAAAACAATTCAAAATGAGTATAATAATTTTTATGAAATTTTAATAAAAATCAAGACCTTATTAAATTCCCATTAAAAAAAATTATTTATTTTTTTTAATCAAATAAAAAGCGTTTATCCAAAAAATGTAGTTTAAATTCAAAATTAAGTATTTTTAAATAGCATACACTTATCAAAGCTTTTTAAATTAATTGGATAGTTTAAGCCCTTGAATTAGATTTTATATTTATTTCATTTAAGACTTTATAACTTGACTAAAATGGAATTCTTAATACATAGTTTGTAGAATGATAATTTTAATTATAGAAAATCACGGTTATAAAATTATACTGACTTTTATAAAGTGTTATTATCAACGTTGTACTATATTACTATATTAATATATTTACCCCGTTGTGCTCTCCTTTGAGCTTGGCCGCCGACATGTTGCATCTCATTCCGAAGGCGATCATGAATCCCACGCAGGCCATGGTGGCGATGGTGTAGCGGGCCGGCATGCAAGGACACTCCGCCTTGCAGTACTTGTCGATCTTTCGGAGCGGCGGTCGCTCGATCTCCTCGAAGGAGGCGGGCGAATCGGGCCGATCGTCGTCGTCGTCGTAGGCGTGGCCACCGCCCGGTCCGCGACCCTCCCGGTCGCCCCCCTCCATCTCCTCGTAGCCACCGTGACCGCCATGATAGCCCTGCGATATCTCGAACTTCTCCATATTGGGCTTCAGGCTAAAAGAAGAATAAATAACCAAAATTATAATTATAAATGTATTATTCAGATTTATTTTGTAATTATTTATGAACTTTTTAATCTGATTCTAAACATAGGAATTTAAATAAAACAAAAACATTTTTTTCCAAGTTTTGGAGATAATAAATATAATATCTTAGAAAAATGCATAAAAATCTAAAATATTTGTATTCTTATAAAAAATATGCTTTCAAAGATAATTCCTTAAATAATCCAAACATTTTTCTCCTGAGGCATAATTCATGCCAATTAGAGCGGATAGCAAGCCAAATCAACAGGTCAACGAGAGGGCGTGAAAACACAAATATTTTCGGCTTGTTAGCAGCAACAGCTGCGTCTCACCCCTCACTTAAGAAAATTCCACCCATCGAAGGTGGTTGCTATTTTTCCCAAGGGTCCCAAAGGAATTGCGGTGACCGAGGGTAGGAATTGCCGGCAGAACTTCCGTCCTCGGTGTGGAATAAAATTCAATTTTATTAAGTGCTGATAGCATGTCTGCGAGTATTTAAAGTTGATTGAAGCAGGTAAAAAATCGAAAATCGCATTTCCAGATTTGATTTCCCAGTTTAAACACAGTTAAAAGACCTTGTCAGCGGCTGATTGATGGATGTGTGTTAGCTGATATCTGGGCTGATAAAGAGTGGTGACCTAACCACCTACCACCTAACCAACCCCTGACCAAGCCATTAACCCGGGATAAGTGACACATCAACTGAGATATAGCCCCTTGCCCCTCAGACAGTTGGCATTTTTCTTCATAAATATCCAGACAAAGTCCCCATAAGTATGCAATACAAACTAATAAGCAGCCACCAGCCAAAAACAAGCCACTACAGTGGATATAACTTTGTCGTCGTCGAAGTCGAAGTCGCCGCCTGTCACATAACTCAACTGTCTGCCGCAAAAAGCTACCCTCGTCTGGTCACGCAGGATCCCCTGAACAAGACCAGAAAGAAAAAAAACGGAGCTAAGGGAGCAACTTGCGTCCTTCGATAAAATTCCGCCTTGACCGACTTTAAATCTGACGCCAATTTTATGCGGCAATTCTTATTTGCCCTTTGCAAAAAAATAGGGCTGCGTTATGGCTGTCATTAGGTTTGTTACGAGCTAAAAGATGATTTTATTATCTATATATTATATCAACACAGTATCTTAAAGTTCTTCAGTATAAATCTATGAAATATCAGTAAAAGCTTCTAGAACAATTGTCTTTTCTATCGTAGTTACAAAATATTTTTTACTAAGACTATTTATAGATACTAGACATCCGAAAGTATGCAACATTTTTATTATGGAAGTTCGATAAATTCATTCCTTATTCACTGCATACTTTTAAACACTTTTTAAAACTCCGTATTTTTTTTATTTAAAAATATAATTATATATTTATTTTAGAACATCTCATCTTCGCCTGTTTTCAGATATCACTTTCCATCCTTGACTGGAACTGGTATTTTTTTTGACGCCTCGCCAAACTATCTCTGGCGCTAAAGTTCTCTTTTGATTGTCAGTAAAAATGTTGCAGACTTTTTGGCGCCGCCCAGATTAAGGATAACTGGCGCCACAAGCTGAAGGCTTTTGTACGAATTCGCTTTTGACTTTAACGTTGCCACAAAAACGCGACCATTAGAAATGTAAATGGGGCACATTCACAGATATATATAGGAATATATATGTGGTGTGTATTAGTTTGTTTGTCCTGACAACAGAGATGCTGCGGCATTTGGAGGGTGGGTGAAATGGTGGCTTGTCAGCGACACGACCGCGTCTTCAATGGCAATTCTAATTTCATTTTCACTGGCAAGGATAAAGGAACTCCTTGAGCACAACCCCCCTCCTGATGAGGCATTTCAATTTCTTCGCGCCAAGTGCCACTCGAGGGCTTCAGCGGCAGGTCCTGTTGGCAACGGAAACGGAAACGGCTCGTAAAAATCAATTTCATTTGCCCTAAACGATGCAGCAGCAGCCCTTCGTCGGTATGCAACACATTCCTTAATGAAAGCGATGTGCCATGTGCCACCTATTGTTCCAATTTCTAATTTAGCGCCCCAAGGTCCTTGAGAAATCAGGCGAGGTGTGGCCATAAAATTGCATACCAGGTTCGCACACATTCAGTCACTCATTCATGAAGTGTTTGTCCAATATGCCCGAGAAAAGTACGACTTTATTGTGTTTTGCCCGGGGAATTCGAAGGTGCCGGAGCTGAAGTTCCCGGACACGTGCTGCCAACGTGCCCGGAATTCCTGAGGCACCGGTGAGGAGCTCACCGTCGGCATGCCAGTGCGTTCATTGTCACCGCTGGAAAGTCCTAAAAGTCATCAGAATCCTGGCCATCCCCCTTTAATGACTTGTTAAGCATGCCAATAATTTTACAACTTTCCGGGGCGCGACACGTGCCGAAGTTTCGCGACGCCGGCTAGTCGGGATTGAGCTGCGTATCAATTTCGGTGGAAGCATATTTACTGCATTATCCTGGCATGGTCAAGTTCAGCCAACCACGAACACCGACCAGCCTTGCGTTAAATTAAACTCAATATTCCTTTTGTTCTATCTAAAGTCCATTTGATTGCAATCATATTTCATTCTGGGGCATATTGCTCCCAGTCATCGGTTTACACTTCTCAGCAAAAAGTTTAAAAAGAAACGCTAAGCAAGGAAATAATATTATTTAAATGAAGCTGGGACTGAATAAAAAGTTACCCATTTTAAGAATAATTTTATCATTTTTTTCAGAAACTAAAAAAAAGTCTCATTTTAAAAGGTGGTAAAAAGTATGCAGCAGAAGAGTAAATACATTTTTATTTCGTTTGACGTTTCTTACAGCATACTTTCAGACACATTTATATATAATTTCAAAAACCTAAATATTTCTTTCTATATAAATATCTATTTTTTTCTATCTTAAAAGTAAAAAACAAATATTTATACATGTGTTAAATATTCTGTTTCTTGCTCGATTGGAAAATTAATAAAATAAATGATTTTTTTACATTAAAATTAAAATTTAAAATATATTTTAAATGCTTGCTATGACCAAAACCCTGCTGCTTAGTGTTAACGGTATGGGTATCATATCATATTCGACTCACCCGCCAAACACGCCTGTCGCCTTCTCCTTAAACGCCGTCAGACCCTTCATGGCGATGCTGTGGTCGTATTCCTTTTTTGTCCAGACTCCGCCCCTCTCTCCGGATCGCTGAGTCCTTCCTCGTCCTGTCTCGTCCTTCCGCCTAGGCCAAAGTCAGTGGCGTCTGTTGTGCTTCGTTGCCTGTTCCGCTGTTATCACTTGGGCGCATAAATATATTTTGTTGCCTACTTCACGGCGGATTGCCGTGTATATAAGCGTGGCGAATCGGCGGCGGTTAATTTCCGTGAAGCCAGCACAAATTTGATGACTCTATTTTCGGGTTGGCTCGTTCTCAGCTCAGCGGGGGATTCTCACTTGGTAGCCATTTAATTTCGATATTCGGCGAGTTTGTGCATTTTCATTTACAGTGCCTGCAAAAGAGATTTGTTCCGTTTATTAATAGGGTCCAAAAATTTGTGTTCTGCTGCTGATAAGCAAAAGTCTCGTACAATTTCATCATTTTGCACATTTCTTGTAAGCGGCTTATGTTCATAAATTTGGCTTGGGTCTTTTAAGGAAGTGATGAAGGGAATGGAACTGCTGAGCCGGCAGAACATTTTGTAAATATTTCTGGCTTTGTGGGCCATTTTGATTGCCTTTTATGCTTCATTTAGCGGGTGTATGAAATTGTACCCATTTTTTGCTTACCATAATCTTCATTCCATAGGGTTAGAAAAGTGTGTCTAGTTATTAAACGAAAACGAAAACAGTCAAAAACTACTTTAGTTTGAATTTTAAGATGGAAATACTCTTTTGATTTGATGATAAAAATAGTTTCGTAATTTAGTTTTTTTGGAGCTATTTTGAAATCCATTTAATTTTCTGACAAAAACATAAAATATCATTTTGCAAGCAGGAATTTAGAAATGGTTTTCTTGATTAAGAAAAATATTTGGTCTTTTCTCAGCTTTTTATTAAATTCCTCCAAGATTCCATTCGAATCTCTATCCCCAAAATAGTTGTACTTTTGACCTTTGGCCACAATGCCTACTTACATGCCACACTAGAGTTACGTAATCCATTTGGTAGTGGTGAACGATTATGTAATTGTCCTTTAGTTGGAACTTAAGCACAGTTATTTGCGGTAGTTTTCCTGGCGCTAATTACGTTTTATTAGGCAACAAAATTCGTTAAGTTTTTTAAACTATTTTGTTGTTGTTGGTTAGGATATCACAAATAAGGTACACAGATAACAGATTATATAGCTTGATTAAACACTACGCGATACGCTGAAAGTGGGATAATAAAATTATATAAAATTTAGATTTTATATTTAGTTAAGGGATGTAAAAATATAAACATTTTTTTTTAAGTCGCTAGAATTTTTATTTATTTTATTTATTTATAGGAATCTCACATTTTCTGAGCAACACACGCCCCGCAAAAAAAGGGAAAAACCTAAAACTTTCTTATAAACCAATTAAGAACTTAGAATGTGGGACGACAACATCCAGACAGAGTTTGACCACGAGACCGGCGGCAGGTTGTCTATTAAAAAACCGACGACGACGAGGACCATGGCGATCCGAATCCAACTCTGTCTGAAGACTGTGTGACATCCAGTTCGAAATCGGCGACGATGTGGACCTCCAGCCGAAGATCGGCGGAGGACAGGGAAGGACAGGTGGCGGTGGAACTTGGATACATAAGCTGCCATTTCGGTCTGGAAAGTATCATTTGTATATACACATATATTTGTAGCGGTGGGCATGGGGCAAAAGTAGTGAAAAGTTGGGTGGAAAAATCGGGTGGGGGGAGGGGGTGGGAGGAGCGTAGTATATACACTGGAAATTTTCAACCACTGGAACGTGCGAGTTTTTTCTTTTCAAGGGTATTACGAGGCGTAGTCACAGAATCGTAGTTTTTCTTAGCTTTTAGCACTAGACCAGCACTTAATCGAATTACTCTATATAAACACACGATTATTCAGATATTTTCCACTATATATCCATATTAATTAATATATTTAAGTTGTAATTTCTCAGCTATATACCCGCAGCTCCAGGCTCGCTTTTTGGCCTCAGCAGGACAACGCACGAAGTGAAACTAAAAGCGCCCGCATTCGCCTTTCTTTTCTGCCCAGATGGATGTCCTGCCAGCGGATTATGCTCCTTCGCAGCATAATCAAGGCATTCCGTCCCATTCGCACTTGATGTGGTGAAAAGCTCACCGCGACGATGCGAGTTGCGCAGGCCCGAGAATCCTTCGGCAGTCCTTCGTCCTTTCGGCATTGGTCGACGGCGGATGGCAACAGTAGCCGCTGGGATTTGGGGCAGCGGTGGGGGAATCACCCAGCCACCTGGCCAAAAAGAACCAATCAGAGTCGCTCGAGGTACATGGGAATGTGCCACCTTCTTTTGGGCTGGCATGCGAATCTCAGTCGTGCATGAAATGCTATTAACATGTTGCCAGGCCATTTTCCATTGTTTTCCTCCTTCTTCCGACTTTCCACAGAATGTCAGCCATTTTGAATATTTTCCCCCGTCTGCTAGGTGCAAGGGGGGGAGGGGGCTCAAAATAGCTCCAAACTTTACAAATTTCGGCAAAAATGGTACAATTTATAGATGAGCATCCACAAAGCGCTCCTCCTGCTGATTGACCAGCTACAAATGAGTGAGTCTCCTTCTCTGCCATTTGATCGATTCAATTTGTACGTGATGCTTTTTATGTTGACCAATTTATGGATTTTAATGGTTTATCATTTGTTATTAGGCACTTATAAGGTAAAACAATATATCATTATTTTTTGTTTCAAACTTAAGTAAGGGTTTCGTACATTGGGGAGTTTTTTTAAGCTCTTTAAGAAACGGATAATGTATTTAGGAAAAAACTAAAAATCAAACGGCCTTAACGGAAATGTTTAAAAAATTGATTTTTTTTATCACATTAAAAAATAAATAAAATATGTTAATCTAAATAGGATGTTTAAGCGCAACTATAAATCTCACTAAAAGAAGAAATATTTGTGGTTACCCATACTTCTTTATTTCAATTAAAATATGTTTTTATTTAGGCAATCCAATGACAAAAGCAAAGGTAATCGTTAGTTATTAAGTCCACAACTTAATATGAGCTTGGTAACTGATCTTAATAGGGAAAGGATATCTTTACAGCCTTATACAGCTGTCAATAAAAAACACAACAAATATTTAAAGGGTCACTCTATACTTACAATTTTCTTTGTAATTTTGAAAAAAGTTGAAAAGATAAAAATTTTTGTTATCTATAATTTTTTTATCTAAGTTAAGAAAATGCATTAAAAGCTAAATAATCTATGTAAAATAATAGCACACCTCTCAAAAAGTCCAGTAAAACTTTAAAAAAATAACAAGTTTTCCAAAAGGAGATAGTTTAGAGTTCAATACTTACACATACTTCTATGTATGTATGCCATATTTTCCCTCAACTCAACTCAGCACTCTTAATAACCACTTAAAGTAGCCAATAATCTTGGTAAACAGTGCGAGCAACTGCCTCGATTCTCACCCGCCAACAACGTCGTCTCATAATCCACATAAAATCTATGCCTCAAGGATGCCCCTGCTTCCGCTCGGGATCCCATTCCAGATGTCCTGGCCACGTTGCTAATACGACGCGTTGGCCTTACCCTCATAGGCATAATGCAAACAGGCAAACAGTTGCAACTCAGCAAAAAGCTATAATAAAGTTGCGGAAGTAAACAGCAAAGCGAAATAAACAAGAAGCAGGACGAGGAAACCGACGAGCTGGGAAATGAAATGAAAGTCAACAAAACAGCAGCAGCGGGATTTTCGCATTCGAAAGGGATACAGAAACCGAAGCAGAAACAGAAACAGGAAAAAGCAGACTTTGGGGCAGACAGAATTTCATAGACAAGACGGCGGCACAATAAAAGGCAGCCACAACAAAAACAGCCTCTCATCTGCGATATTAAATTTCGGAAAAAAAGTCTCAAACCAAGCGGCGTTTTACTATTTAAACAAAGCGATTAAGGGTGCGCGGCTAGCGGCTAAAAGCAGCCTCCACATTGATTGACGTAAATGAAGAATAATCGAATTGCGCTCATAAAACTCTAAACTAAGTGGCGGCGTTGTCAGGCGGTTCGAGTGTCAGTCAGCTTACCCACCGTGCACAGTTGGAAAAATCTACTGAAAACCAAATCTGAAAAAATAATTTTCGTTTTAAAAATTATAATTTATTTGGGTGCCCTTTAAAAGTTCCCTATCCTGCAAATTAGACACATAACATAAATGATAATATATATCAAAAATGGAATTATAAACTAAAAGTGTATTTTTGAAAAAGATCAGAATTTTCCGTATAAATGACTTTACAATGCATTTTCCAAAAATGCTATTGAAATAGACAATTTTATTAATAGAAAAATAAGATAAATATCTGGTTACTTTGAGCATAGGGAATTGTGTTGCCAACCCTCTGCCGCTTACGTACAGTATAGAACAACGCTCATTGACTATATTCTACGGGTATATTTTCGTTTTTAATTTAAATTATTTATAATCATTTATTTATAAATTACAGAAAAAACTTTTACAAAATTTTATAAATACCAATAATAGTTTTTAATACTTAATTGTTATTTAACAACCACTGTTCCCCAATCACAACCCATAGCTGTTGGTCCGCTCTCATAAATTGTCAGCAAAAAAGTGTCAAACTTGAGTTGACAGTCCCCCGGCCGGAGTTTCATACTGGGATTGGAGAAATCCGTCCTGGCTTCCCATCGTTCCCATCGCGCGTCAGCGGTAATTAGTGCAGCTTCGGCAGAAAGTCGTCTTCAATTTCATTGCGCCAGCGTAATCATCATTATCCTGTTGGGCTTGTTGTGCCCCGTGTCCTCGAAGCGGTCTCCCGTTGTCTTTGCCTTTTGCACTAATTACAAAATAACTTTTGCAGCTTTGTCATCTCTGTGTATATATTTTTTTGTTCGGTTGGAGGATTCCCCACGGTGTCTATGATGTATGGCTTTTCGTTGTCTGATTTATGAGTGAGTTATGGCAGGGGAGTATCTGCGGATTACCGTCAGTAAAGGGTTTCACGCGGTTTTAATTACCAGTCGAAAAACTTTGACGACTTTAAAAGCGGTTGAATTTCCACACTGAATCCACAAAAGTAAGGCAGCGGTTTTCCCACAGGTTCAGCGGGAAATTGAAGGCGGAAAATTGATGAGCTTCTGTGGATTCAGCAGACTCATGCTGTCAATCCACATGTCCACCCACTCAATCACAAAACTAAACGCTGTGCTCGTCGATAAGCGTGCCACATATAGAACATAGGATAGTAAGAGTAATAAACCGAATCCTTGGGAATGAGGGGAGTTCGCAGGTCGAGGGTTAAGGGTGAGTGTCTCTGCCCAAAAACGATTTCTGAGATTTAATATTTATTTTTGTTTGTGTGCAAATAGCTGGAAGCGTCAGAGATATGAAGGAAACTCCGGGGAAAGCGATGAGACGGGGGTGTAAGAGATGTCTGTTTCATGGGAGATTTTACTTTAATCGAAGCAGTCCTGCGGAATCCGTAAAACTTATATATTTAAGCGATTTTTTAATAATTCTGAATAATCCTGTAACTATAAAAATAAATTTTTTTATATGTTTATAATTTCTTTAACTCACTTATTTAATTTTATCTCATAAATATTTTTCCCTTAAAAGAAATGATATACCACTTATATTTATAGTTTCTTTTATTACCCCAGGATAGATCTACCCTTTATAATTAGCATATGCCTCCATTTAGGACTCAACTCTTTGTCAGTCGCACAACAACAACGAAATCCATTAGGGTCATAGAAAGAATATATTTATTCATTCGAAATACATTTTTCTCTTCGCTTGCCGCACAACAATAAGAGCGGAATACAAAAGGCGAAAAGCGTCAGTCAGTGCAACTTTATTTCAAGCTAGAATGCACAGGCACTCTACCTACCACAGGACCACCCACCGCCCACTTGCCCCTACCCCTTAGAACACTCAAAAAAAATTATAAAAGAATCCTAAGAGATTCACTCTATAAATAAAAAAAAATTTCATTACAAAAAATATTTATTTAAGTAAATTTTATTTATTAAACCATGTTTTCGGAATCTTGATTAATTTGAAATATTATTTTGAGGACATTATTTTTTGGCTGAGTGTAGAAGTCGCAGTGACAGGCGGCATACCGGAAGCAAATGCTTTTGTCGCCCGGCGTGTGCCGCTCTTTGTTGTTGCCTTCGTTTTTTGTGTTTTACCCTCAAAATGCATGAATTTACTCATAAATGTGTATATCTGAATCTTTAGAATGCCTTGATTAATGTTGGCGCACGTTGGCTTTTACCCCTACCATTCCGCACGACCCTCAGTCGTAAACGAGAGAGAGAGAGCGGGCAATAAAAATATTGTCACACATCATTTAGCAGCAGCGGGCAGTCCCTAGTTTTCCAGGGCTTTAAATCGGTTATAATAAATTTTTTAAAAATTTTCAAACATTTCAATTCGCCGTTGGACACCTGATACCCTCTTCTCTCCCATCGCCCCGAATAAGATCCGTTGCCATTGCCTGCCAGGCATCATAATGAATCTAATCACTTACGCTCGAGTGCATCAATTATGCTGCCATCAAGGATCAGGAAGGACGACAACGAGTGGGAGGATGGGGCGGACGGGCTGACAAAATGACTCCGGGATGGAATGACAGGCGTGGAACCATCAGAACAGAAGCGACGACGTGCCCATTGTTAACTGTGAAAATTTGTTTGCTACGTCATCGCAACAACAAGCTCGTCAAGTTGATAACTTTATGATGCTGTAAACATACCCCTAAAAATGGCCATAGAAAATCTGCAAAGTCTGCTTTGCGGGGCGGCAATATTAAACCAAGTTTTGGGAAATACTCAGTGAGGAAGAAGGAACTTATAGATACTAGAGTGTATTAAAGCAGTAAAATCTATATTAAGAAAATCGTTAGTTTTATTTTGAGTTCTCGTTTATAACATGTCAAAAATATTTCAGATTCAAAATATGCTAATGCATTTTTTCATTATTGTAAAAGTAATTTTCAAAACAATTATGTTGTGTACCTTCTCAAAAGTTTTTTTAGATAGATTTAAATTACCAGGTTAAAGAAAACGTCTAAATTATTTAAATTTAGCTTTTAGAATTTGGTGTTATGATTTTGTAAATGAAATTTTAAGGTAAGCTATAATCTGCAACCCTCGAAACCAAACCTTTTGGTCAACTGTGTGAAGAAACCGCAAAATGTGTTTGGCATCATTAGGAAAATATTAAATTTCCTCTGCCCAAGTCCAGATTGTCCTGGCAAAAGCAGGGCTTTAATTGCTGTGAATGCGAATACTTAAAAGTTGTTGCCTTTTATGCGGTTGCCGTCAAAGCGAAACTCAATTAAGCTGCAGTCACCACCCCACATAGCATAACTCCACCCCTGAGTCACCCCTGATTTTTCCTTCAGATTTAAAACTGCTGATACGGCAGTTGACGACGGCAGGCGACAAGGACATCAATGAGGACGCTTTGTCATGGTTGCCCAGCGACCAGCCACCGAATGCCTTTTCAAAGGCATTTTTAATTGAAATTATCCGATGCTACCTTTTCAGCTTCGCCAGCGAATTCTCATTTGAAATTTGCGTTTTTCTGCTTTGTTACCTTGCAGTCGGCGGTTGATTGACATGTGAGTCGTCGTCCTGCTTCCTTTTAAACTTTCCTTCGGCCCCAGCTTGTTTACATCTTAGTGCGCTAATAGCGGCCTTAAGTCTCCGAACGATACGCCATAAATCCATGTTAATAACGCCATCGTAAGAGGGGATGCAGTCGTGTCTCAATTCGCAGAGACAATAGTACACAGAAAAAAAAAAAATAAAAACAGTCACAAAATAATTATAATATTAAATAAATACTTTAAAATATCCGCGGAAGATGTAACTTTTTAATACACACAGTATAAAACAGTGGTCGACAAATCACTCATAAAATTATAATCTGATTACAATTCACCATTTACCTATAACTATCAAACCACTTCAAATATCAACTAAGGTCAATTTATTTTAAATAAGCAATTTTTTCAGTGTGAGACTCTGTAATGGCCAGGGCTGGGAGACTTAAAACTCAAAGACATTTAAGTAGATTAAGCGACTTTCATGTCCTCAGTCTGTGGGACATCAACCCAAATGAACGACGACAGTGAAACAATTCACGAGGCACGCCCGGTGGCAAAGGACTTGAGCACGGCGAACAGGCAGGATATAAAACCTAAAACCCGGCAATATGCCTTGCCAGTTGCCACTCGAAATATATGCAAATATAGTCCTTGAGCGTGGGCGTGGCAGAAGGGGCGTTGCAACGGCAGCAGCAGCATCAGCAGCAAACAATGAAAGTAAATGCCAAAACATTTTATTGATTATCAGGCGAAAGGGAAGCTTAGACAGTGGATACGGTTTATATATCTTTGGGTTAAAACATTTTAAATATGAATATTTTGGTACAAAAATTAAGTATCTCTTGATGTTACATAAAATATTTAAATACATTTTTTAAAAATTTAACAATTTATATAAACTGCTTCAAAACAGTAAACGGTTATTTTATATTTATTTATTTATTTAGCCCATATAAAACATATAAAACAATAAAACATATAAAAACATGGCATGTCCTCTCTATATATCTATTTGTCTCCTTTTTTGCCTAATTAACTAGTTTTTTTTAAAACTAGTATTAAAGAATATAAAATGAGTTTTTGAAACTATTTTTCCTTGTTTCCTAAATAATCAAGACTTCATTCCACCGTGCTTGGTCCTTCAACTGCCATTAGTCGGCGCCGGCGAGTGTGCTACACTTTTTTGCAGTAGTCTGACGACAATGCGAACTGGAGTCCTGAGGTCCTGAAAACCGGAGTGTGGATCTGGTTCTTTGGTATGGGTAAGAGCATTGAGCATTTTAATAACCGCAGTGGAGTAGCGCGGAAATCGGAGAACGGGAAACGATGGGCGGCCATAAATTATGCCACCCACCGACTGCAAAAGGGCGAAAACATTGACAGTCGTCGTCCTTCGTGGGCCGCCCGTTGAGCGATTTGTAATACACAACTCCCTGTTTGCCACGATTGCTCTTTTCGCTGGCGTGGTGTGGCCCAAAGGACCTCCTCCTGGTTTTCCAATGCGTTGGAAATTTTAAACTCTATCGTTAGAGATAGCAATAGAAGAAAAGTAAGGGAGCCTCGAGGCTTCCAAGTGGTCAGTGCGGCGTCATAATGCAATTGTATAATTTTCTTAAAAGCTCACTGTCGACGACAATAAAATGTAACAATAATACGCAGCTCGAGTGCACTTAGGACCGATTCAGAGATCACAAAAGGCATTACAGAAATTAAAAGTGCCCCCAAAATGGGCAATGAACCCCGACAACCAACACACTCATTTGGTCAAAGAAAAACAATCAGGCAAATGGTGTGAAAGAGGGCATTTTAGCTAATTGAAATGAGTTCGCAAATAAAATGTTTGCCAAAAAATAAATAGAAATAAACGAACAAATCCTCGGCTGCCTCGTGGAGTCACGTTTCAGCTGCGGGGCTTAGCCCAAAGCTCCTTGTCCTCCTTTCGCAGGACCACCTGTGGCTCCTGCTGCTGCTGCTGTTCGCCAGGATCACGTCTCAGGTGCGAAATGAAGATTTATAAAATGGCAAATTGATTTAACGTGCCAAGTGTTTCTTAATACCACCGACGAGTTAATAAAATTTTAATGTACCCCCCAGGGAATCTTTCTCTTTCCCTCACGTGGTTCAATTTCACCCCCGAGACTTTGGTAATTGAGGGTTAAACTAGCGAGTTGTGTGGCCTCATCAACAGGTATTTTCTGTACAGGATTTTTATGACTACTTGCGGCTTGTTAGTTCAAACATAAATAAATAATGCATGAGGCAGCTTTAGCGTAACAAGCTCAGCTCGATTTTATCCCTCAGGTCTGTCGCCCAAAAAATTCAGAAATTTGAATACTTGGCCGCATCACGTTTTCCGATTTTTCTTCTCTTTTCTTTTTTTTGTATTGCCAATCGCGCTGCGCATTTTTTATTATTTTTTTGCCTCCTCCTTATTGGTAATATAATACATTCAATTCGGTTTTTCTGGCTTTCCTTTCCGCAAACAGAGCGCGGAAAAATTCAATTAAATGTAATCGCATCTATTCCTTCTGCACCCGTGACTGATTGTTCTAAGGGCGCGAAGAAAAGTGCGGAAAGAATTGAAATTAAAATTGAATAAATAGCCAAATAAACACGCTCTTTGAAAATAAATGCTAATTCAGGGCTTTTTTCTCAAGTTTCCACTTTTCTTTTATTATTTTTCACCACCCATCTTAAGTGTGCAGAGGCACGTGCCAAGCGAAATCCTTTTAATGTGTCGCCAAAGTTGAGAAACTCGATATAGAAAGTTAATAAACGAAAGAAATTGTTGCTCAAGGATTTGTGATTCAGCTTTCTATGATTTTTTTTTTTAATAAATTACAGTTTATATTTTTTATATTTATATATTAAATATTTTGTTATAAATTTGGTTTTAAATTATACATATTCCAGATGCCAAAACAAATTTTACCTCAATCTAAATTTTGATTTCTAGTGTCCTGCTGTTTTACCCAAATTTAAACCCAAAAGGGAAACCTGGACTTTATATCAAATTAGGAAGCCTGAAAACTTTTCAATTACCATCGGATTCAATTAATAATACTGCTTTGCAGGTGCTCCATACGTTTCGACTAACCAGCTTAAATGGGGAAAAAACGTTTTCCATTTAGCAAGGACGCAATGAAATTCAATTAACCTCAAGTGGATGCCACAACAGCAGGATTCTCCAGGATTCGATGATGAAGGCATAAAACAAAGCAGGCAGCAACTGCGGTGGCAGTCACACCTCATCATCGTCAACAGAGGGCTATTTTATGGAGTTGGATCTGATAGGATGGGGGTAGTAAGGAGTAAGGATGCTGCAGAACATCCCCCGACTGTTTGCCAGCGTTTAGCTTCAGACCAAAAGGCGATATATTGCCACCCGGGGTTATCGATGCCATATTAAACTTTCACTGCCGCTGGCTTTTCACGATGAAAAGTGCTCTGTTGAGAACCCGGTATGATTAAGAGCTGAGCAAACAAATCACGAACCAGCTGGATTGTTTGCTTAGCCAGTGTCTAAACATCGCTCTCGACTGTTTTTTAAACTGTTTGCCAAGCGGTTCGGAGATTCGTGGAACAACCCCGTGTAATTAAGATTTCAATTTTGCTCATCGGGCAAATGTATCTCTTGTGCTTCAATGCGTTTCGTCCTTCTTCCTTCGGTAAATAAATTGTGTTTCAGGGCAATTTTTACTGCTCTTTCGTGTTGACATATGCAAATTTTCTAGCACCGCCCACCACAATTCACAAAAGTTTTCTGATTACTTTTAAGCATCCTGGGGAATGAGGGTCGAAATAGACCTGCTTATTTGCCAACTTGATGGTTGCCTTTGTAGGCGGTTCAATCGCATCGATTGTTTGCTCTTTGCTGGTTTTATTACTCTCGAATTCGAATAAATTAAAAACTGTACAAAAAATATACAACAACTTTCTATTTAAAATATTTAATAAAAATGAAATGAAAAATGTCCAAATATCAAAACATAAAAGTTTAAAACTTTAAAATTTAAGAAATATTATTAAAATCCTAATAATCTGTAATATATACTGTTCACCTTTTAGTAATTAATTTTTTATATGTTCCACATTTATTAACCATAGAACCCCATTTAAATTGTAGAAAAATTTAAAGAAATATAAATTTAAATAATCATGTTTTAAACATTTTATTTAATTTTCTTATGCACAAAAAAAACTGTTTTTCCCATGTAAAAAATATATTAATTGATTGCAATTTTGTTAAATTTATTTAATTTTAAGTAACTTATTTTATTTACATAAAATCACATTTAATTTCCATTATAAATTTAAAACAATACCACAATAAAAACAATTTGCTAATCATAGATTTTATATCGATATGGATTGATATGATGTTGCTATGATATTCTTTAGGTTCATTGAGAGATATAATAGCAGGGAGTAGCGATAAGAACTACTCCCACGCGACCGTTCGAATTACGGGATCCTTTGATACCGACTCCAAGCAACTGAGAGCTGGATTCTTGGGCTTCCAGACGCACTTCCATATCCACATCTCCGCCAGTTCCGTCGGCAGTGCAGCCACAGCAAACGGGGTCCTTGCCAAGGCATATCCTTGTGATATCGAGGGGGATTTCCCTTTATCTTTTTCCTCTACTTTTTTCCGGGCTGCGCTCCCTTCTCACGTCCGATTCCTGGGCGTCGATTGTGGTTTGTGTGTGGCGCCAGTGACAGAGACGGGATTTTTATAGCTGCCGCCGCCAGGACGAAGCTTTTTTCGACTCCCCCCGAAAACTTTCGTGTTGAGTTTGAACAGCACTGAGAAGAGAGTGTTGAGTTTCCCCCACGAAAGTGGCAACAATTGTTGCCGCCTAATTGGATGTATATAGATACATGCTTCTGTGGCATTTAGGTAAATAACCATACTTGTATACAGAGTTCCCACAGTGTGAGTATGTGTGTGACCTTATGCACACAAGGACAACCAGGAGCAAAAGGAGGAGCCAGGACCTTTCATCGCAATGGCCGCCATTTGAAAATTTCGCCGAGCTTGGCATAAAATTAAATGTTATTTAAATTATTCCCGCTCTTTCGGGCCTAATCCTTTTTATTCCTGCGCGTAAGTGATTAAAGCCATTAACGAAATTATCGAGGATTATAAAGATTTGTACGGGACTTCGCAGCGGGTGCTCTTTGGGAAGACAATGCCATTTCCCGTAATCCAGGGGCTTCAATTAATGGAGTGTCGACGTCGTCGCCCACTCGCAAAAAAGGGTTGCTTTCCCGCCCACCCGTCGCTGAAAAGTTGGCGTTCGCAATTAGAAAAGGGGTTGCTTTCAGATTTCCTGTTTCACGAAATGCCTTTATCTATTTTTGAACATTGCATTTCGTCGCCTTTTGCCGCCTGCTGACGTCAATGGACCATAGCTTTTCCATAGTTTCCAACATAGTTTTAATTTCTCATTCGGCGGAAAGCGGAGAAAAGCTTTTCCACACTCACCTATTTTTTTGGCTTGCATCAATTGCAGCTTTTTTACAATTTTATTGGCTGGGCTATAAAATAAATTAATTGTAAAAGTATAAAAAAAATGTGGTGTCAACAGCTCACAGAAAAAATACAATAATCAAGAAAAATGTACCATAGACTGCAAACTAAGTGAAAGTGGGTAGATCTATTAATCAAAATGAAATGAAAGTGTAAGAAGTTAAAGTACTACTATAGCAGTAGTAGCTGAATGTCAGAAAAATAAAAGACAAACAATGGAATAGTAAGCTTTGAAATTATGCAAAATAAACACTAAAAACCAAATATAATGAAGGAGGTATCTGATGCAGATTCTAAAATGGTAGAAATAAGTAAGAAGACACAAGAAGAAGAGCCCCTCAGATTGGAAGATCCAAAGTCTGGAGAGGAGCCCACGACCCACCGTTCTAAGGAAGTATTCCTCAGAAAGCACAGTTATACTTCACCAGATTCAACAAGTATCAAAGAAGACAAAAACTGCGAAACTGAAACTAGCGAAAATAAATATGAAATAACTGTCAATAGTGCTAAACTAAAATCCAATCCACTTCCCGATCAAGAAAGCTTATCTTATCTTTCTGTCTCCTTACACGGTGAATGTAGACCTCAGGACACCCATAATAAATGCGATGGAAATATTGGAATACACTCAGATATCTCTCGGCTTTCTGAGGTTTCATTTGATTCAGAATTTAATTCTGATTCAAGTGAGGAGTTATTCGAGGATGATATTATGCTTAAGAAGAAAAAGAAGAGAGATTTAGTGAAAACTGAGAGACTTGAAGATCCCGAGGAAGAGTTTAGGAGACATTTTCTTAAAACTTTTCAAGATCTGCCTAGAATATCACAGATCTCTTTGGACGGTGAACCCAAAAAAAATAAAAGTAAGGAACAAAATTGGGAAACAGAAAGAAATGCAGAAGAGAATCCAAGTATTTCGAATGAAAATATAGAACAGTTAACCGAAAATAATAATAGTCGTGGTAAAACATCAATTTCAACAGATGTAAAAAATAAAAAAATAAGAATATTAATATTGCAGAAAATTTTACCGAAGATCTAACAAAAGAAGGAGAAACAACAACAAACATTCAAGAAGAAGATGTTATTAATAAATAGTCTTCATATTCTAATGAAAAGAATGTATAAGAAAAAAGTTTATTTCATTTCTTTTTTCCAAAACACCCAACATAGATATTTTTTGGGAATCACATTCAGAAATTTTCCTCCCTTTTCTGCCCTGACCACTTCAAAGTCTGTTCATCACCCGAGCAACCGTCTCGATGAAAAAATTTCGGGGCAACTTCATGACGCTAAATTAACTAGCAGACATTTCTATTAGCTCTTTGGAATGAATGCCAAGGCAATTTACGCTTAATATATGCATGATGCTGTCCGCCCGATAACACTCGAAGAATGCCATGAGTTTTGGATGGGTGGTGGGTTGTGGGTTGAAGGTTGAAGGTTAACGGTCCTTCTCTCCCAGGTTGTTGGGACAACGCCACCGCCCTTGTTGCTATCTATCTATATCTTTATCTTTGGGCGGCACGTGGAAAAGTTTCGTTCGTTTAACTTTGCCAGTCGACTCTTAATGAATTTAATGACTTGGAAATGGCCACCTACTGATTTGTGAATTTTAATTTCACAGGGATTTCTTCAACCGGCAGAAAGACACAAATGTGCATTCATTTATATTCACTTCTGTTGGAAATTTACATGATTTTTGTATGATTTTAAAATTAATATATTTTTAAACAAGTTTACTGTATTCCTAGATTTTTAAAAAGCCTGCAAATGTGTCTATATGAAAGGAAATTTGGTATTCAAAAAGTGTACAACAAAAAATTGGTTCTAAAAACCCAATAATAAAAAATCCTGGATCCACCACTGACTTTCTTCTGACAACAACATCATATAAATTTTATATCATAATTTAAAAGTTTTTTTCATTTCCTTTTCAAGGAATTTTGTAATACAATTTTAAAAATTGCTTTTCCAAATCAAAGCTAGCAATCAAATCGAAATGTGATCAGAGTAATCGGCTAAAATCAATCGTTTCCCCTGGGAGGGTAATTTGTATACTGGTATCATCCCTGCAGAAGGGTATACGAATCTTTCAGATATCTTCTCCTCAGCCAAAGGAGCAGGAGATCATGGGCAACAACAATTGCCGTCTGAGGGAACTCCCAGACTCCCAAAGTACCTTTTCACACATGAGCGCGCCAGGATGGCAGACGTTGATGAGGGGTTGGGATCCAGAACCCCCCTCCGATTTCTGTTGTTGTAAATCACAAAGTGAAACCGAAACCGTTAACGTGTTGCGGTTACGCTGTGTGGCAAAAAAATAAGGCAAAAAAGCAGGGAGTGCCGAAGCAAGTCATTCCATTTGTGAGGCTTTATTAAATGCGCACTGAGTTTGGGGGGCAATGTCCTGTCTCGGCTTTTTATTGCGATTTTTTTCGCAATGTTTTCGCTCTTTGTGTGAGTTTATCAAACTCCTTACATTTGTTTTCCTGTAAAACGGGGGCAACTTCCCCGAGCAAACTTTTCTTATTTAATGATTCCTTTTAGAGAATGCCAAATCGATGGGGGAAAACCGAAAGCCGGTTTCGCATTTCAACTTGAGAAATGTGAAATTGTTCCAGTTCCTTATTTTTTTCCTTTTTTGGCCTCCCGAAGATTTGTCAAATCTTTGACACAATGATGCATAACGTTATCTGAGATTTGGCAAGTGAAAAGAAAAAATAACAACAAGCGACTTTGCGAATTAATCTTCTTAATGTCTGGGTCTTATAACCATGGCCACTAAGTGGAGTGCTTAGAACTTGGAATCACTTAATGCGATTGGCCAAAAAAAGAGTGTGATCTTGGGTAGACTACCGAAAATATTTCTGCTAATTGCTGCAATCGTTGGGAATGCAACTAGGCAATGTGTATCCATGGGAGATACTCAGTGCACTTTGGAAGGTCATAATCATATCAGCTTCCGCACGATTTAACAGCAACGCAATTTTGATGGAACCCAGACCAGACCGAGAACGTCAGCATGGCAACCGACTGTCTGTCCATCTTCTTTTGGATTTTCACACTGAAAAAATAAGGAAAATTCATTTTTTATACATACGTACTTAGTACTAGAATAATCGCAATGCGCATGGTAAAATTCTGGTATTGCATACGAATTGATGTGACCGCATATTACATAACCACATAACATCGAATCATAAAAAATTTTTTTTATAAAAACAAAGGAGAATTAAGAGTTAAACGGAATTAGAAAAAATCTTATTCAGGTCCTTAAAATTATGCAGTAAAATATATTGTTGCATACTTTTAGACAGCTTTAGAAGTGGAATTAAAAGTCTTGTAATTTCTCGAATACTCTTCTCTCGTAAGATTGGTTAAGTTCAAAAATGATTTGAATTTATTTTGTAAAATGAAATCTCATCTTTATTTCGCCATGTGTCCTGTATTCCATTCGATTTTGCTCAACACTTTTTTTGGCTTCGCATTGATTGCTCCACAATTGCGCAATTTCGCTCACTAAAAGCATTTCAAAAAGTACCAGGGAATGGGGCTTCCTTTTGCCTGCTGCCATGACGTATAAGCTCCGATAAAAACTGTTGTTCGATAAGCATTTTGTTTGCCCTGTGCCGGGAGTTGTTATGGAGTCTGTGCCTCACTGTAAGTCACGAACTCTTGTGGTAATTCAGGGGGCTGTTGTAGAGAAGCCATAACGAATCAGTATTTTATGTGGAACTTGGCAAAGTTCTATGGAAATGTTTTGCAATTGTAAGGAAATTCCAAATACTTGTGCAGGGGGATGGTAAATCTTGCCCTTATATATAATTCCAGTAATTACTGCTCACTGATAAATTAAATTAATTTTAGAATTTGTATTTATCACAAAAAAATCGTGTAGGTGTCCTGCTAAATAGGTGCCCTTAGAAGTGTGCTATAAATAATTTATGTTTTGCAAAATTCCGTCTGCCCTTTCCCAAAATATCCTGCAGCTTAGTCACTCCCACACACATAAGCGCATACACATGATATTCATTATGAACGGCTTAAGCGATTTCCCCAGGGCCCAGGAGCTTAGTCCTTCACGCAGACACACTCATGCATATGCACACATATATTTGGGTTTTTATTTCCCTTTATGAATGGTCCTTTTGAATGGAATCCGATTTGACGAGCAGTCGAAAAAAGGAGCTCGTCAGCAAATTGGCAGCTCAAAAAAGCAGGCAAAACCAATTCTCAACCTGATTGTTGGCTACATCAATCAGGATATCATGTTTTACATGCTGGGGAAAACATGAAAATAACACAGGTCAACAAAATGGACTTTATTAAAAGGTGCAGGCCTATTGGCATTAAAACATGTTAATATAGACGTATATAAGCATATCTGCATACTTAGTTTTCGCGTTTAACGGGTGGTATTTGGGCAATCGCGGTTTGAAAAAAATAGCAACATTTAATTTTTTGATTTAAGATATCTTCGAGGGTCTGTGTTCAGTTGTAATAATACCTATGCCAAAAAATTGCTTAGATGCCCTTCTACATAATTGCATTTAAGGTTCCATCATTATTTCAGTTAATAAAAGCCTATGAGCCATTGAAGTAATTTGTTCACCTCTATTCCCAACCAACTTGATGCGGTGAACAGGCTTAAAAAAATACAAGGAAAAATATGTGCCCTAAAATATTTTACAGGCATCTAGAGGCGTCTTTCACCGAATTTTTAAGACAAATAAGACCATTGTACGTCGAAAGATGGAATTTATAGAATTTTTTCTTTAAGAACTTAAAAAGTAACAACTATTTTTAAATCCCATTTTACATAAATATCTGACACATTCGTAAAAATGTGCCTTTCAATTTGGTTAGCAGTAGGCGCCGAACATAGACAAATTATATTTTTAAGGGGTTAATATGCCTTAAACAAAATCCCCACCACAATTTTAAGGCGACGCCACTGTTATTTTTAAAAAGCCTACTGTGTAAAATCACGACAAACTCGTTACGTAAGAGTGACTCCAAAATACTTGTTACTTTTCCCATTCATACGGAAAAAATTCTATAAATTCCATTTTTCGAAGTACAAAAGTGGGATTTATCTCAAAAATTCGGGAAAAGACGCCTCTAGATGCATGTAAAATATTTTAGGGCACATATTTTTCCTTGTATTTTTTTAAGCCTGTTCACCGCATCAAGTTGGTTGGGAATAGAGGTGAACAAATTTCTTCAATGGCTCATAGGCTTTAATTAACTCAAATAATGATGGAACCTTAAATGCAATTATGTAGAAGGGCATCTAAGCAATTTTTTGGCATAGGTTTTATTACAACTGAGCACAGACCCTCGAAGATATCTTAAATGAAAATATAAAATGTTGCTACTTTTTTATAACCGCGATTGCACAAATACCACCCGTTAAACTCGAAAACTAAGTATGCAGATATGCTTATATCCGTCTATATTAACACAATTTAATGCCCATAGGGCTGCACCAAAAACACTGTTGGCCTGTGTAATAATTAACGCTCATAATTTTCCACTCCCCAAAAATGGACAACAATTCGTTTCTTTTGCTAATGAAAATAATCTGTCATCAAAGCCAAAAAGCCACCCCCTGTGGGAACAGGTGCTCGTGGCTTTTCCGTTTTCCTGTTGCTGTTTTTCTGGACACGCCTCTAGATAAACTGATATACTATATATGATTATATTTGGTTCCCAGCTATTAACTGAACATAAATCGGGGGGAAAAGAAGGGTTGAAAGGTTGGCGGACGGAAATTGCATTTGTGCTGTCCCAAATCAGATAAGAGCCCTCGTCCTTGGCCAGGATATGACATTAAAAGCGCATCAAAGCCGAATGACGAACAGAGGCTACGCATCAGCAGCGGAAACTGTTGCCGTAATTACATTCATGGCGGAGAGAAAAAATTGTCAAAAATATCAGTTTGACATTGCGAATTTTCGGTACTCTTAAAAAATATTATTATAAAAAATTTTAAAAGAAGAGTTGAAATACAAAATTTTGTTTAACAAGAGTTGTACGAAAATCATACAATTTTAAAATCTCTTTTTAATATGTCTAAAAGTATGCAATATTTTTTATTAGTTTTATGTGGCGTTGTTCTGAAACACTTGCATACACTGTTGCATACTTTTGAACACCTTTATAAATTATTTTACAAGTATATTTTAGAAAACAGCACAGTGAAATATTTAGTTTTAAGGTTTTTATATTTTTATTTACTATTGCATTAAAGAAGAAAGAATTTCTTATATCGTATGTAAAAGGTGCAAGCCATTTGTTATTTCTTAGATTATTCTTTTGATTTTATGTACATTTATAATTCCCTACAAAGACTTTATCATAGCTAAAGGCCCCGTAACCCTGTCATACCCTTTCCTCATCCAATAAGGAGCTCATTGCTGGTCATTTGCGCACTCCTTAAGTCCTGAATGCTTAGCCTCGCCCGCAGGCTCATCTTTGATTTGGTCTTTGTTAGCGCCGTTAAATTAAATATCCTTTCCCAGTCGCTCGACCTCTGTGCTCTCATTCCGGCTGTCCAGAGGACAATGCCAGCAATTCCAGTCATTTCCTTAATAGAAATCTTATCTCTTTTGTGACGCCTTCGCCTTCGCCGTGCGCCTAAGCCGGATATCGCACCTTTGACATCTGCCGCTTGGCCCCTTTGGACAAAGCAGCCCAGTGCCGAGCACTCATAGAACACTCACTTCCGGTCCGGCTTTTTGGGAGAAAATCATTTGGAAAAATTGGGTGTTTATTTATACCAACATTAGAAGACGACACTAGAACCATGAGCTCTTGCTGTGGATCCCAGACGCCGAGATGTTGTGAGTGTCCGCCCGGTTTGAGGCTGGAGAAGACCCCACAGGCGCCCGTTTTCGACATGCTGGGTCCGCATCCGGATGAGGTGATCATGACGATCCTGGATCGCATTTTGTATCTTTCGGGCGCCACCAAAATAATTCCCATGCTGGAGTTGGCGGGCTATGGTTAGTTTTAAAAGGGTTTCAAGGGATAAAAGGTTTCTAATATAAAAGAAAATTTCAGGATCATCTCTTAAAAAGGAATCCTGTCCACCGACATCCACTTGCACTTCCGCTAGCACCTCGGTTCCTCCTTCGTCCTCAATGTGGAACACCTGCTGCTCCAAGCCGCCCAGTACTACTAACACCTGTTGCTCCAAACCGACGAGCAGCTGCGGCAGTCGAAAGGTTACTCCAGTAACCTGTATTCCAAAGGTTCCTACTCCCTGCACTCCAAAATCCTGTTGCAAGACCTCGAGTCGCCTGAGTGCCGCCGCCTGTTGTCCTCGGCAGCGAACTCCTCGCGTGGATTTTGATCATCCGGCGGATATTATTCCTTTGCGGAAAAAGGCGGGCGGAAGTGCGACAATCAAAGAGCGCATGGATAGCCCAATTTCCACCTGTTCGGTGGCCTGTCATCAACTGAAAACGAAGCTGGCATCGCAGGAATTTTCCGGGGGCAGTGGCAAGGATCAAAGGTGGCTGTGGACCCGCTTGATTCGCGGCAACGATGGCTGCATGGTGTACGAGGTCTACAAGGAATCCGATGCGGATAAATCGCCCTCCAAAATCGGATCGGAGGCACCCATCATCCTTTTTCTGGTCATGCCGAACGGTTATATTATGCCCTTTGAGTCGATTTGTAGTCCTTGAAGATGAAAGGTGTGCTATTGCATACTTTCTTAATTGTGTGGTCAATTTAAAGAATAAACTCTTACCCGGATTTTTGTTTGGAATATTTTTATAATACAAGTATATATCACACATTTTTTTAAGCTATACGTATACCCTTTCTCAGCATAATAAAAACAGCTCCAGAGCAAACAAATATGTAGACGGATAGTATGGCAACGGATTCCACATCATTTCGATGACCAGGGTCCAAGGACATATTGACCATTCCGGTGAGAAAGTTGGACAGCATAAAGTGGGTCAAACCATTGGTGTTTAGACTCTCCACAAAGGTGGGCAGGCTGAGGCTCTTTTCCTTGCCATCTCCAGACGCTTTCTTATTATTAAAATCTACGTTAACAAGTTTCAGTTCAAAGAAAAAGGCATAAATCACAATAAGACTTAGGCACACAGCGGAAATCCAAACGACATAGCCAAAACTAAATGTAACACGTGCAATGCCTGTTAAGTATGAACTTATAAAAGTCAAAAGCCAGCAGATAATGGCCAACAAAAGGATTTTCCTTAACTTGATGATTAGATCTGGATAACTGAGGTGATCCCGGGAGGTATACCACTTGGCAAAGTAAATGCTGAGCAGATAGAGAGCCACGCAGCCATGTAGAGAACTCAAGCCTTCGCGATTGCCACTGAAAAAGCCCTCGTGGGGTGCAGAGGACATCACAAATTCGGAGAGACCCATTTGGAGCAGCAGTTCATGCAGGAAAAGCAGACCTTAAAATGAAAAGGAAAAATTATTACAATCATTTTAAGATGCTATTCTTGCAACATACCCAATGAAAGTCCCAGAAGCTGTTCATCCGACTTCACCAAAAGACTGTAGAAGCTGCCCATCAGTTTGGTGAGGCCCAGGATAAAGAAGGCATTCAAATGCCGACCATATTCCGTCTCATCCTGATGATAATCAATCGCTGCAATAACAATAGTGCGAGCCAATCCCAAAATCAGCAAGGGAAGCACAGATCTCTTTAGTTTCTTCAGGTCAGCGGTGTTTCTCGTTCGTTGGGAAACCAATCCCATAGTCACCACAAACAGGCCAATGCCCATGTCCATCGTGGAGGCACCGAAAGTCCTGCTTTTCCGGTAATCAAAGGGATAGGATGGAAAGTCCACGGCCAGAATGGCGGCACAGGTTCCACTGTACGCGGTGGCCCTCAGCAGGGTGAAGACTATGGGTCGTTTGCCGACCTCATATCTGAGTTTTGGCACTTCGTGAGGGTTATTTTTATAGGTATAAGCTAAAACACCTAAAGAAACCACCAGGGAATAGGTGTAGCTATATGCACTGCCCACGGTGACCAAAATGACGGTGGGTAATCCAATCAAAAGGAACTCCAGCAGGAATCTCCGCGTGGATAGCACCGGCAGGTGTCCACAAAGCAGGCGGGAAAGGATGAAACCCAGCACAGTGGGTATTGTCACCAAAAAACTATCCAAACTTTCCTTAACAGATCTCCAGGAATTCAGATCCAGTTGGCTTAACTCGTGTTTTATAAAACCACCCTCCTCGGCCTCCATTGTGCATAGTTTTTGAAGTTTCTGGAGTCAAAATAACTTAAAAAATTAAGAATTGTAAAAATAGATTTTGCCGGTAAAATGTAAACAATAATAGTGATGGCACTTACTCGATCAAATTATCGAATTTCCCACCGATAACAAACCCAAAGACATGGTCACACTTTGCAAATTCAAATTTAAAAAAAGAATAGTTTATAATACCGATTTATTTTGGATCTGGAAAATAAGCAAAATAAATGCATTTAATCACAATTGTGGCAATCTACAGCTCGTTGTGCTGCGTTTTGGAGGGATTTTCTGATGACTCGCGTGGGAATTCCTTGTGGCTAAGTATTTCCTTGGCTGCCTCATCGACGAGATGCACAAATTCCTGGACATCAAAGCTATAGTTGGTGAACTTGGCATGGGCCCCGCCCTCGGGATGATGTCCCTCGTCCTGCGGATAGACCAGCTCCCGCTGCTCCCACGTCCGATAGCGAACGCCACGCAGGCGAGCCAGATCCTTGTAGCAATTGGGATCCTCGCAGTTGTAAAGCTCGAAGATGCAGGCCCAGTTGGGCAGGAAGAGCAAGTGCGTCAGTCCAGCGCCATGCATGCCGATGAGTATGTCCGTGTTGCGGGTGATGGCCAACTGATCGGTGAAGGAGAGTCTGTAAAAGAATTATAATTAGTTAAGTGTTTAAAAGGAGGTAGTATCTACCTTTCGTAGGAGACGCGCTGCACGGAATACAAATCGTTCTCCTCCAGCGGAGCCAGCAGCTCATCTTCATTCAGCACTTGGCGGTACTTTGTGCGTCGTGATAGGTAGGTTATCCTGATCTTTTGCTGTGGCGGCCTGTAGGGAATCTGCAGCCGGTGCAGGATGAACTCGGAAAAGGCTCGAAACAGTCCACTATTCGAGCAGCCTTGGATCTAAAAAAGAAATAATCAATTTAATAGTTGTTTTGATCTTCTATTTCCCCTCTCCCACACAGAAAGAAAACCGATATGAAATAGGGTTATTTCTATCTTGTTTCAATAAAAAACCGATATGATTTATGTCAAATTTAAGATCCAAGCATATCAACATGATATTTTATCATATCATAAAAATACCAAATGTAGTATTTTTTGAGTAAATAATATAAAAAAAGATTAACATAATCTTTATTCATATCAAAATGTTATGAAAATTGACCATTACCATTTCATTTTTTGTACACTTACTATGGGTGTATTGTAGAACAATCCAAAGATCATCCTGGGCAGCAGGGGCAGCACAACGTTCTTGAAGCACACCCTTTTGCCCTCCACATCGCTGAGCGTCCAAACGGGCCGCTGTGAGAAGGCCTTGAAAGTATCCCTAAAAGGCGAATCATAAGGATACGTTTCCCAAATAAGTATCTGCACATCCGTGTTGAAAGCAGCCGGATGCGATTGGTTGACAAAGAGCGAGGCATAGAGATTAAAGAAGTCGCAAAAATGATGATACATATTGTAGGTGGCGTCGATTTTCATGATGAAAGTGGGCGTATTCACGACGACATCGCAGAGACCGCTTTCCAGTACGGGATGAGGTAAAACCTCAAAGTTGCGCAGCTCCGGACCCCAGGATTGCAGGGCCGAACCAATGTGCTCCATTTCACCTGAGAGCCTAGTTCGATTTAGGTCACAGTGGCCCAGGAGTTGACCAGGACTTAGAACATCCATGTGGTAGCGTATCCGCTCTTCTCTGTTAACCAAGTCCCGAAAGTCGAAAAGGAGATTCCTGCCGCGACAAAAGCGCAGATAGTGGGTGCACTCCAGCGAGGAATCACCCAGATAAGTGGGCACACATTGCGGCGCCAACTGGGAGAGCTGCTCCTGGATGTAACCAAAGTCTGCTTGATTGTAGAAGGTCCTTAATTGCGCATCCTTGCTCCTGGCCCAGCCGGTGTGCTCCCCGGGGCACTGGGGCGTCTGGAAGCGGTGATCCGGCTTGCAATCCCTTTCATGACCCCAGCAGGCGGATGAAATGGTCGCCTTCGCATTGCCGGTGAGATTCGTGGTCAGCTGTTGTTTCAGTTTGGGAAATGTGTTCAGGTACCGGATGAGGTGCTCCGAGGGAAGACTGGGCAGGCTGAAGCCATCCACGAGCTTGGCATCCTGGTGAGAGTGGCTTAAGGACAGTGGGAGCATCAGTAGCCCCATGAGAATTGGCAGGATTGGCATCTTGAGTTCTTCGGTTCGTTAAAATTTAAGTACTTCGTTGCATGCGATTTTCAAGCGATTTTCCAGCGATTTCCCCGGCGATTTCTCACGCTTTTGCTAGCAGCATCTTCAGGTGCATTTCTCGGCCAGCGATGATGATGATCTCACCTGGCCTTAAGCGGCTAGAAGATGATTATGAGCGTCTAATGTTATTGTCCATGTTAATTGTTCGCCGAAGAAAAGAAAAAACCTGTCCGCCAGTGTGACCGTTCGTGTGCTAAGTACAAGCCGCTACAACTTACACTCCGCGACAACTGAATAGGTCAAGTACGTTGAATATTTTATATATATTTATTTTATTTAGTATTTATAATTTTTAGATAATATAATTTATATCATCTTAATTTATGAATATTGTAACAGATTTATGTTTTGTATTTCTCTATACAACATTTATTTTGACATTATAAATAGTCTAAAAGTGTTCATAATACAAATATTTTGGATATATATAATTATTAAATCCGTAATAAATGTGAAAATAAATGTAGTTTTTACTTAAATAAGATTTCCCAGTGCTTTTTAATCGTTTTTGACTGATTCTATTGATGTATCTCGTATTGTAAATGGTGAAAGGTTCTGAACTTTGATAAATGTATAGCGCGTTTTTGAACCATCTAATCCATGAATTTTCGACCGTTATTTCTTAACGAATTTTTCATGTGATAAATAATATCTATATCTATGTATCTATAAAGATATACCTAAAAAGATAATTTGGTTTCTTTACTTTCGGTATCCCGGGCAATTTATATTATTCTGAATAAGTTCCTTCATGTAATCCTTTAGATAAGGGGATATTAGGGAGGTATTGCTGAAAAATATTAACCGGCTCCACAGTTTACCATCATCGTTTAGCAGCACATTGAGGTCACCATTTTTGGGATCACCTAGTCGACCGTAATCTGTCGCCAGGTAGTCTTCGGAATTCTAGGAGATCACCATCGCATCACCCTTTATAATCCAACTGAGAGCCCACATTTAAACCTGCTTGAAATCCATTTGTTTTTCCAGGAAAATAATCCCAACAAAATGTATGTGGGTAAGGTATTATTTTACATTTTTCTTTGGAATTCATGGTTATCCAGTAAATGAAACAAACTCTCTTTTTTTGAAATAGAATTGAACTTAGGCATGCTCTTGTATTTTTAAAAGTTTACAGCGTTTATAAATAATGATTTACGAGTACTTAGCGTAATGCTTAGCCACGAGAAAATAAATGTGTATATTTATTAAGTTAACTTAGGGCATAGACTAAACAGAGAACTACATACAATCAACTAATCGATAACTAATTATCACTTTTAAAAAATGAAGAATTGATTTAAAAAAATTATTTAAAAAAAACTAATTTAGCATTTATAGAAGAGGCTGCACATAATCGGTATTTCGTATTGTATAAACATATATAACTAGGGATGCGCGGCTCTGATTTTTAGATCCGATCAGAACAGATCAGACAAAGACGCGCATCAAGTCGCTGCTGGTTGGAGTGGAGTTCCCGCCCGGATTGGAATTGTTCCCCTTCCAGGGAGGATTGCTATTGGCGCTGGGAGTGTTGTTGCTGCTGCTGCTGTTTATATTGTTCATGTTGCTGATGTTGATGTTGCTGCTGCTGTCGGATAAAGTACGCAGCAGTTGCTTCTTGAGGAGATGCTGCGGCGAGTGGCTTTGACTTTGGCTGGCATTGTGGTTACTCTGGAGCGGCAGGTGGAAGTTGGGGCGGCCCAAGTTCTGGAGTTGCTCCTGCTTGCCGGCCAACAGCCGGCGGCGTTTCTCGAAGAAGCTGAAGGTCAGCTTGTTATCCTCCTCCTTCTCGCGTTCTTTGTCTTTCAGCGGCGACTGCTCCTCCTCTCCTTCCGCTTGTGGCTTCTCCTCCTTCTTGACCTTTCCCATCAGCAGTTCATTCAAACGCTTGGCCGTCATTACTCCTGTTCCTCCAGTTTTCCCACTGATTAGCGCCCTTTTATTGCACCTCAATCGATCCTGTGCTATGACATTCGATCGCTGGGCGTAGATGGTCCTTCCCGAAGCGGGATTCTTCCCCGGAAAACCATTATTTAACGCGGGTGAAGGCAGCGGCGGTGGGCGTGCCAGCTGGCCAACCACGCCTAAATGATTACCACCCGTCAGGGACAACAAATTATTGTTCGCCTTGCGAGTAGTCAGCAGATTTTTGCGAAATGTCACACCCAATCCCTGGGGCATCTTCACCATGCCGAATGTGTTCATGGCCAGCGGACGTGGCGATCCCGAGTAGAGCATCACATTGAAGTAGCTGTCCTCGTGGTATTTGGCATTGGCCAGCGATGGATGATGGGTGGTGATCTGAGGATTGGTTGTGGGTTTAACAGTCTTTACGGTGTCGCTAACAGTCTCCAGTTTACTGAACTCAAAGTCACCCAGCTCGTCCGCCAAGTGGTGGTGATTGGTGGTGGTGGTCTCCATTGCAGAACTCACCGATTGAACGACATTCACGTCGACATTTTCATAGCCCGCATGGGTTAGGAATTCGGCCAGAACCTTCTGCTGCTCCAGCATGGAATCGGGATTCGATTCGCTGATCTCGTAAATGATGCTGGGCAAGATCATGTGCTCCTCCAGCTGCTGTGGCTGTTGGGTACTGACCATTGTCTCATCCGTCAGCGATGGCACATTGTAAACGCTAAACTGACGCTGATCCTGCAGCTTCTGATCCTCCTGCAGCTGCTGTTGCTGCTGCTGCTGCTGCTGCTCCTGCAATTGCTGCTGCTCCAGCATCTGCTGTTGCTGGTAGATCAGCTGTTGCAGCTGCATGGCATCGATGGTGGTCAGCTCCTGCTGCTGCTGGTGCTCCTCCTCGCCGTAAACCTGCTGCACCGACTGCTGCTGATAGACGGTGTAGTCCTCGGAAATGCTTCCATCCTCGTAGCGCAATCTTTTCGTCGCCTGTGCGGGATGCGAAAGAGATCCATTCTGCGACTGCTGCTGCTGCGGCTGCTGCTGTTGCGAAGTGTCCAAGGCGCTCTCATCAAAGTTATTGAGAATCTCGTTGATCAACTTGCTGTCCAGCATTTCGTCTAGCGTCTGCGAAATGGAGTTCTCATCGGAGGTGTTGGGCAATGGGAGTTCCTCCTCTTCGGGAGCCACCTGCTCGGAGGAAACTGCTCCCGTAATGGAGGACACGGCCTGATCCAACTCGCTGATCACCTGCTGCTGCTCGTAGGGATTCACCATCACCGCCGCCGGCTTCTCTTTGTTCTTCTCCTTCTCAGCTTTTGTTCGATGATCGCTTGAGCCCTTTAACTGAAAAGCCAGAGAATTTAGTTATTGTTTATTGTATACAAACAAAAAAAAACTTGGTTAAATCAACTGTAATAATTGTCATAAAAATTGTCAATTCTACTCAGTAAATTGTTACTCTTAGGTTATTTGTACTATACAAAATAGTTATGAACTGTAAAAAAGGGTAGAATGAGCCCGAACCATAAATTATCGTCAACTTACTGTTTTATAGCAAATAAACAATAATTTATAGTTATTTCACTATATACTATTAACTTAACTATTGTTCATAGTTAAATAACTATTTAAAATAGTTTCACACAAAAAAGACTTGGTAAATAATAAATAAGACATGGTAAATAATTAATAAATAATTTTCATACAGGCCCCAACCATAAAAATTGTCAATTCTACTAAGTAAATTGTTACTCTTACGTAATTTGTAAACGTAAGAGCTACTATAAAGAATAGTTATGCAACTGTAAAAAAGGGTAGAAAGTGCTCGAACCATAAATTGTTGTTAACTTGCTATTTTTAAAGTAAATATACAATTATTTATAGTTATTTCACTATTTAAAATAGTTTCAAGGTACACAAACAAAATACACACATCCCGTAAGCATAACTATTTTAATAGTCGTTTAACTATTTAATAGTACATAAAGCAAAAACAAATTAAAGTACTATTTTTTATAGTTACTGAACTATCTTCATTGGTAAATTTTACCAAACAAAATTTTTTTTGTGTATAAGATTAAACTAATACAAAATACCTTTTTCTTTGGCTGCAGCTCGGGTAGCTTTTCCACCTCCGTCTGAAGCTGGGCAGGTGAGTAGTTGACCCCCAGAGCCACCTCCCCGGAGGCTGCTCCCAATGTGGGCGTGGGCGGTAGACTGCAGGATGAGTTGCTGGAGGAGGAGAACACGCTGATGGCAGCCGGGGCAGCTGGAGGTTCCTCTTTAACAGCAGCAGCGACGACAACAGGCTGCGGTGCTGCTATAACCGCACCTTTCTTGGAACCCTTCGATTCCTTGTGATTGGACGAATCCAACGCGGGCGCCGGAGCTGGCGAGGTGTGGTGGCGGTTCTTCGACGACTTGGAACGCGAACGACTGCCGGCGGAAGTGCTGCTGCTGCTGCCGCTGCCCTTGGATGCGGAGGAACTGCTGCTTTTGCTGCTGCTGCTCTTGTGACGCGACGACGACGAGGAGGACGAGGACGAGGTGGTGGTTGTGCTGGAGGATCCCGCGCCCGCAGGATGCTGCAGCGAGGCCGAGCTGCTCGAGCCATTGGAGCAGCTGGAGAGCGTGGAGGCCGAAAGCGTGTCCGTGGGCGAACTGGGCACTACGCCGCCCTCTTGGCTGTTCTCCGTGGCAGTGAGACGCGAATCGTGGCTGGTTGCGGACGAACCATTGGTCACCTTGCTCGAGGTGGCCTCCCAGACGCTCGGATGCTGCAGCGCAATGTGATGCTGGAAGCCTGCCTTCGTGTAGCAACCCGAGCAGGAACTACAAAGTACTATATCTCGGCTGGCCAACTTTGGCACCAGATCGTAGTAGGCCATGTCCGCCGACTGGAGGCGCTGGACTTGAACTTTCGCCTGCTGATCTCCGCCAGCGGCGCCGGCGGCGGAGGAGTTCTTCCCGCCGCGCAGAAAGGTCTTCTCGGCCGTTCGCAGCTGCTTGATGACCTTGTCCAAGTCGAAGACCTGCTGCCACTTTTGGTTCTGCAGGGCGAAGAGCGAGAGTCCCGACGATCCCGGAACAGAAGACTCCGGTGGCTTCGCCATCGCCTGCGCCTTGTGCTTCGTTCCATTTTCCGGATAAACTCCGCCGGTGGAGGCCACATCGTTCAGGGGCATTCCGGACAGAAACTGGATCGCGGGATCCCAGGGGGTTCGGTAGAGTGAGCAAAATTGCCCTTTAAAGCACCTGTAAAATAAGGGATTTTTTAGTTTATAGTTAAGAATTTCTATATTATAATAATATTAAAAGGAAAAAAATAAATATTTCACATTTTAAAATATATTCATTTGGTTTTTATAATGGAGTTAAATACTTTTACATATATTTAATTTAATTGGCTTTCACTAAAATGTATTACTAAAAATAAACAATTAAAAAATTATTATAAACTGTTTATTAAAAATAAAACTAAAAACTTTTCTAAAACTTATTTGATAACAATTTAAAAAGAAAACTTAAAATAAAAATTTTTTTAAATTTATTTATTAAAAATTAAACATTTTAAAACTTTTTTATAATTTATTTTATACAAATTTTAAAACTTTTAAAAAATTATTTTAATTTATTTACTAAAAATTAACAATTAATTCATTTTTGTAATTTATTTAATAAAAATTTTAAAACTTTTTTATCATTTATTTATTTTAAAATATTTAATACACTTGACAGGACTTTACTGATTTAATATATCATTTTAGCGCAGGACCCTGACCCTGAATCGACATATTTTCCACGCATGAAAATTCGCCACAGGTATGGAAACCACTTGTAGAGAGGGTAACAACTGTACGTTAATAAGTGTTTTTAGAAAATTAATCACATTTTTAAATGCATTTTCCAAGTTCAACAATTCTTTTTATACCGTAAATTTTTCAGCGAAAGCTTACAGGTGAGTGCTGCCCCTCTCCGCCCCCGCCACCCACTAGCGCCGCCCCTTGTGCACCCACACCCCTGGGCCCGATCAGCTGTTTTTGACAACCGCTACTCGAGTGGTGCCGTCTCGCTTCCACTGCCGCACACATGCGCAGCCACTCACACCGACGCACCGCAGCGCACACACTTACCCACACCAACGCAACACAAACAAAGCACACGATTGAAAATCACAAAATAAAAATCACACAAAATGCTCAGAAACGAATTTGACTCGAAAGCTGAATAGTTTTTGAAATGAAACTGACACTTACGTCGTTAACACACTTCCATGTTTTTTTTTTTTTTGTGGGCTTAGGTTACCGTTCTACCCTACCCTTCCACTCGCTTTTTTGGCCGCTTTTCCTGGGCGAAAATGCCAGGTCAGGTTGAAAAACACGAGTGGGGTGTAAAGCCAAATTGATTCTTTAATGAAATCAATTAAAGCCCGCTAGTTTTACTCGCGTTTTCGTGTTTAAAGAAATTATTATGAATAGTTGTATTTGTAGAGATGGCAAAACTCGTCTAGATACGTTACGTTTTTCGTTTGTCGATATGTTATCGATATGTATCGCATATGCTGTCGGTGTAAATTCAATTTAGCAAGGGTATTCCTATTTAATGCATTTATGTAAATTCCACAATTGAGCAAATCATTATTCGAATTTAAAGCAGAGAGAATGTTGTTATGTAAATGGTCCCCAAACCCAGAAATCAGTTCATTACAATCACTTGTCTTTAGTAAACGTACATATTTGAAATGACCGAGTACAAGAATTATTTTTTCGTTAAATTTTTTGGTTGGACCCTGTGTTCAATCCTGGCTCAATCACAGGATTCCTGTTCAGTTTGTATCTTGAAAGATGCTCCCAATCAGTGTGGAGCCTTCTGCCTCGCCGCACTACATCCACTTTATGATCAAATGGCCGAAATGCGGGAAAAGTTAGACAAGATAGAGACCCAGCAGATCGCAATACAGACGATGATAGAAAACCAGGAAAAAGACTTTAAGAATAAATTGGATAAGATGGAAAGTTCGTTGAATATAAATACAACAAGCCAATACAAGGACCTTCAGGAAACCCTCATCAGGATTTACACAAAAGTATTTAACCTGAAAAACTTCGAGCGAATTGGTTCCCGGCACTTCTATATACAAAATGATGTTTACCAAGATTGGACCACTGCTGAAAAAAGCTGTCAGCAGATGGTCGCCCACTTGGTGTCCTTTAAAAAACAAGAGGAGTTTGACGCCCTAAACCTAAAAATTAAACAGAACTTGTGGTTCTGGGTTGGCATTAACGATATATCCGAGGAGGGCAAATACATATCTGTAGACACCAACAAAACAGCTAATTTCTTAGATTGGAACGACGGACAACCCAATAACTTGGATTCAAATGAGAACTGCGTTGCGATTGGATTTGGTAAAATGTACTACCGGAAATGTGATGAAGTATCACGTTTTATTTGCGTATCAAACGACTCCTTTTAAATTTAAAAGAAAAAATAAATAAAAAATTAAGCAATATATCCCTTAATTAAGGAACAATGCTTTTTGTACAAGGTAATTATTGAAGAACAGATAAACACATACAAAAATTCGGGTCCGGACTTTGTAATACATTTTTAATAAAATATCTTTAACAATTATCTTTAATCCTAAACCTATTCATCTTCATCGCTAAGGTCCTCTTCTTCCTTGGCCTTTCTGGACTTGCGCTCCAGTTCCTTGGCGTAGAGTTCCTTGAAGGCTTCGTATTCCGTCAGGGTGACGTGACATATCTTGGTGGCAAAGCTCTTCTCGGAAGTGTCCGTAATCTGATAGAGTTTGTGGTTCGAAGTGGGCTCATTGGGATCGGCTTTCTGAGGCCGGGGTTTGAACAGACCCAAGCGCACCAAGAACTCGTGACGGCAACGCATCTCCTCAAAAGGCAGAGTTAAGGCAGCTGATTTCACTATTTCCGGAACTTCAATGCGCATCACTTCGATAAGGAAATTCAGTTTTTCCTCCACAATTTCCTCGGGTTGTGCTATCAAATCCGGGCTGTTCATCAATAGTTTCCAAACATTTTTGCTGGTCGAAACGCGACTTTTGAGAAAGCCAATGTGTGAAAGTAGCTGGTGAGAGTCACTAATGTCCAGTAATTCAGGATATTTCGTAAGGAGCAGGTGTAGTAGATTCTCGCCGAATTGACAGGCTCTCCAGATTTCCAGACTGTTGATTATTTTCTCTGGAGTTCTTTTCAAAACAGCAGGATTACCGGTAACGATCCTCAGGAAATTAACCGTTTCCAAGCCGTGATTTTGAAATGTTTGATGGGCCCTTCGCCAGATCTCAGGTGTGAAAATGGATAAAGTGGGTTCCAATTTGACGGCCTCATCAATGTGGATTTGTTCGAGTTGCAAGATCTTGGCTGCTGCCAAGTGTTGTATGTGATGTAACTGCAAAATAGGGAATGTTTAACGATCTCTTACTTATGGGTTACAATTATACTCACCTTTGGTTGCTGTTTTAATACTACTTGAGTGTTAAATAATAATTTTCGTAGCATTTTAGAGAATGTAATTTCTGAAATCTGCGACGAAAACAATAAACAGCTGTTATCCTCTTCTTCCAACTGCCATTCACCGCGAAACGCGAACAACGGCATGTTTAGCTGGTACACCCACCACAGTGGTCAAAAGCTCAATTGTCAAGTAAATCGAGGAGATCGAATTGTTTTTCATGTCGGGTGCGCAGGGAATAGTTTATTAAAAAAAGTTATAAATAGAACTGTCGCGCATAAAAAAACAACACAGTGGAAAGTTTTATCCAAGCGTTTAGTTCAGCAAGTTAAACGTAAGAAGTTTTTACATACATAGAATGCGGGGGAGTTCATCGCTATCATTATCATAATTATAATCACACGTCGAAAGTGCTTTTATTATAAAAAATCTAAAAAAAATAGCCGGCTTATCCAACACCCAAGGTTATTTCAATTTTTATATGCAAAACAGGTTTTATAAAATAGGAGAAATAATTAGAAATATAGTAAAGCAGTTGTTGCCTGTTGGAAAACAAAACAAATGTTCTAGGTAAAATGAAGGGGAAGAAGCAGATCGGTACACTGCAAAAAAAATTGATAGAGTATAATACTTTTAATAAAAAAAGAAAAGATTAAGAAAATATATTACACAGAACAAAATGTATCAAAAACTAAAAAAAGGTTTACCATTAAAAAAATATATCCAAAGAAATGAATGATTTAAAGAAGAATAAAGTATTACTTCTTGTACAATTTATTTATTTTTTTTTTTAGCCTGAAAGCTATACAAAAATGTACCAAATCGAGTTCAAGTACCATCTAAAACATGACAAGATAATCTACATTTTTTAAATTATTTATGTAATTATCTTTTATCTCTGCGTAGCGAGGCGAACGTGACAAGTATTTTTATTTATTGGGGAATTTATTGGCCAAGAGAGGAGGGCTCGTTCGATCCGCTGATAACTTTGAATTGCCGTACAGGTGGCATCCAGAATAATTCAAGTAATACTCAAACAAGGTCAAATTCAATAACATTGTGAAATAGCACAATTACTTTTGGTCGATTTGCTTTCAAACAATTGGGAGGGAAGATAAACTCCCGGTAGAGCGAGAGATATAGCACTCGATTCTCTCGAATTCTCCGCTGATAAGGAGAATTCTCCGGGGCTTCCACCCGTATGTATTTAACTAACAATCCACTCGGCTCTTCACTCATTCGCAGCCCGTTCCACAAACCAGCAACATGTCGAAACTCATCCGTTGGGGAATTGCCTCTGCCGGCAAGATTAGCGAGGACTTCGTCATTGCCTTGAGCACCCTGCCCTCCACCGACCACAAGGTCCAGGCTATTGCCGCCCGATCCCTGGATCGCGCCCAGGAGTTCGCCACCAAGCACGGCATCCCCAAGGCCCTAGGAAGTTACGATGAGCTGGCCAAGAGCGGCGATGTCGGTGAGTATATAAAAAAAATTTTTATAAAAAATGTATTAAATAACTTCGAAAATTAAAAATCCAACTGAAGGATTTTATTCAGTTTTTTTTTATAATTCCGATATAAATTTCGAATTATTTTTTCTGTAGAGTAACGACAATTTTTAATATAATGTGAATTTATAAAATTAAATTAAAACTGGAATTGACAAATAATAAAAAAAGCTATAACTATGTAATTCGACAATTTAAGAAGAAATTAAAAATCCAACGGAAGGATTCTATTCTGTTTTTCCTTATAATTCCCAAGTGTAAATTTCGAATTATTTATTTTAATAAATACAATGAGAATTTGAAAAAATTGTGAGAAATAATTCTTTAATTAAAAATTAAAATTAACAAATTCTAAAACTAAAGTTAAAACTAAATTTTTTCGTTTACCTTTATAATTCTCAAGTGTAAACTTCATTTGCAATTAAATTGAAAGAAAATATTAATAAAATTAAATTTCTGTTGAATTTTTTTTTTTTAAATTGTTTTTAATATTTTAAAATTTAATGTACTTATTTAATTCCCCAGATGTGGTCTATATTGGCACCCTTAACCCTCAGCACTACGAGGTGGCTGTGCTGATGCTGAACGCTGGCAAGCATGTGCTCTGCGAGAAGCCCCTGGCCATGAACAAGAAGCAGGTGGAGGGCATCCTGGCCGCTGCCAAGGCCAACAAGCGCTTCTTCATGGAGGCCGTGTGGTCGCGATTCTTCCCCTCGTACCAGCGCGTCAAGGAGCTCATCTCCAACGGACAACTGGGCCAGGTTAAGGATGTGGAGGTCAACTTCGGCTTCCCATTGGCCCATGTGGATCGCTTGCAGTGAGTAGAAAGAGTTGACTTTTAAATCAGATAAACTTTTGAACTAATAACTAATATCTTTTATAGGAAACGCGATCTGGGCGGCGGTGTGGTCTACGATCTGGGCATCTATACCATTCAGGTCTCGCAGTGGGCCTTCCAGGAGAAGCCCGAGAAGATCGAGTCCACGGGAACCCTCAATGCCGAGGGCATCGACGATGATGTGAGCGCCACTTTGACCTACAGCGGTGGTCGCACTGCTCGCATGCGCTTCTCGTCCAAGGAGAAGCTGGCCAACACCGCCGTGATCAAGGGCACCAAAGGACAAGTTACGGTAAGCAATCTAATCGATTGATCGAACGTGATTCAACAGAATGTAATACTTATATATATTATCTATTAGCTGATTGACTTCTGGACGCCCAACAAGCTGATCGACATCGATGGCCAGGAGAAGGAGTGGCTGCCCCCCAAGGGCAAGTACGAGACCAACTACGCCAATTCCGAGGCCATGCGGTACGAGGCGGAGGCAGTGCGTCAGTCCATCATCGCCGGCGATGTGGAGAACAAGAACGTCACCTACGCCGATAGTTTGCTCTTCGCCGAAATCGAGGACACCATCCGCAAGCAGATCGGTGTGCTCAACAAGTACGATGAGCAGTAAAATTAGATTATATAGCTAAATGTGTAACAGTAAAATAAAGTAATAAACAGACATTTTATAAAAAATATTTTCTTAATTTAATACTCAAAATTTTCTAACCAAATTTAACCATAATTAATATATATTTTATTTTATTTTTAATATCTTAAGTGTAAAATTCATATTACATAGCCTGTTCCTAGAAAAAGTTTACCCCACTGGTTCCATGTTTTTTTCCCGATGCCCCACTCTATATCAAGGATTGACAAACAGTGCGATAAGGCAAAATATTGATTGCGAAACGGCAGCAATGACATTCCCAGTAGGTCGAACTCTGCCTGGGGTGTAACTAAAGTAGATGATATGGCAAAATTCTCGACTATACACACAATTGATCACGTTTTCGCCGCATGATAGGCGTCTTTTAATTTAGGGGCTGGAAGAAAAAGAACGCGGGGGTTTCTTATCTCAGGGTTTCTGCTTACTTATCTCAAATCAAGATTTTAGCACCTACTTAGACTAAAGCTCTTACTAATTTAGGCAAAATATATTATTCTAAACATCTTTTTAAAAATTGTTAAAATAAATTAAATTTCCAAAAACTTAATTTTTTTTCTTTTCTTAAATTTGTAGCTTTTGGGAAATTACGCAACTGTACTTTTATAGTTTTGTACACACGTCGTTTTTGCAGATAACCGTAAAAAAAAGGGGGCTCGTCTTAGTTCTGAGTGATAAGATAAGTTCGATTGCGTAGAACACTTCATGGTCAGAGCCCTTTAGAGATTTGGAATACGTATATGGAGTGGATGAAAACCTTGTGATCAGTTTGGGAATTTTGTGGAGAACTCTAAGATTCTAGAACTTTTTCGTCTTTCTTTTAGATGACTGGCATTTAAAGAATTCTGGAAATTAATTTAATATACTATAGTAAGTTTATACCCATTGGTAATGATGATCACCAAAAAATGTGACTTATAGATTCAATTATTCTTAAAATTCCCAAGTATAAATTCCGAATTTTTTTTCTGTGGAATAAAGACAATTTTTAATACAATGAGAATTTTCAAATATTGTGAACTGTAAAATGTTTTTTTCAGAAGACTGGTGTTTAAAGGATTCTGAAAATTAATTTAATATAGTAAGTTTATAGAAACCCCTATCATCATCACCAAAAAATGTGACTTATAGAGCGGCAGTGTGCGGATCTGTTTGGTTCCTTATCAACACCGGAATGCAATGGAATACGAAAAGTGCAATGAATGCAGATGCCAGGGACTGATAGGAAACCCCTCGGGACTGGGCACTCAGTATCATTATCATGGCGTCAGTAGCTGCCCGGCTCGACTCGAAAACAGAACGGATACGGATACCCATTCATAGAGCATTCACATTCACAATGCAGAGCCAGGCGAATTTGAACTGGGGCATTGCGGCGGCGGGCAGGATAACGCAGGATTTTGTCACCGCCCTGGGAACGGTGGAGAAATCCCGCCATGTGGTGGTGGCCGTGGCCGATGTGGATGGTCAGAGAGCTCAGGAATTCGCCCAGAGAAATCAGATTCCCAAACATTACGATGGATTCGATGCCTTGGCCTTGGATCGCGAGGTGGATGTGGTTTATGTGGGCACGCTGAATCCCTTTCACTACGCTGTCGTCCATCTGATGTTGGCCAGGGGTAAAAATGTCCTGTGTGAGACTCCAATATGCTTAAGTTTGGAGCAGGCCAAGGAGCTGTATGCTTTGGCAGAACAGCGGGGTGTATTTCTTATGGAGGGTAATGATGTGGATCCATTAAACTAAAATTTAAAAAATATTAATCATAGATTCTTATATTTTTAGGCATGTGGTCACGTTGTTTTCCCAGCTACGATCGTTTGAGGGAGCTCCTGAATAACGATGCCATTGGTGAGGTGACCCAGGTGAAGATCCAGCACGGTTTCCGCTTGGCTCACATGGAACGGGTGTTCAATCGCTCGCTGGGTGGCTCCGTGCTCATGGACCTCGGCATCTACGCTTTGCAGCTGGGACAGTTCATTTTCGGCGTTTCGCCCGTCAAAATCTTGCCCAGCGGAACGCAACTCAACAAGGATCGCGTGGACGTACAGGGTGAGTTTATGCTGGACTATGGAGATGGGCGAAGATTAGTGGCTTTGGTGACGGGGCTGGAGAATCTAGAAAACGATGCCGTCATCACGGGCACCAAAGGCGAGATTAAGGTGAGCTCTTGAACCCTGCAATCACGGGGGATTATCAGTACAGCAGTACAGCTGTTTTTAGCCATACTTTGTAAATCTTCCAGCTGTCCAACTACTGGTGCTGCACCCACTTGAGCCGATCCAATGGTCCGCCTGAATCCTGGCCTTTGCCACAGGCCAAGTTTGATTTCCATTACACAAACACCTGCGGACTGCGGTACGAAGCGGAGGAAGTGCGTCGCTGCATAGAGAAACGTCTGCTGGAGAGCCCGAAATTCACGCATGCCGAGAGTCTGGAACTAGTGGCCATTACCGATGAGCTGCGACGACAGATCGGGGTCACCTTTGATATGTGAACTGTAAGGAGAGTTGGAAAAAGTTAGTAATTAATAAATACAGTTTATTTCTCTAGTTACCTGGTAATTACTAAAATATAATTGATGAATCTACAATTAAAAAAAATAATATAGCTAATTTGGATTCATTATTTATTTAGATCGGGGTCACCTTAGATATGTGAGCTGTAAGGAGAGTAGAAAAAAGTTAGTAATTAATAAATACAGTTTATTTCTTTAGTTACCTGAAAATTATAAAAATATAAAATTGATGAATCTACAATTAAAAACATTTATATGGCTATTTTGTATTCAATATTTATTTAAATAATTGCAATTATTTTTTCTTTATCGTTTTCATTTTTTTCGCTTTTGTCGTTATCAAGTTTTGCATATACATATTTCTAAATCGTACTGCATGTTGTGGATGCTTTTGTCGCTTTCTTTTTTTCTGGTTGCTGCCATTTGTTGTTGGTTCACTAACTCTAATACGCTAAGGGTCAGAAATGAGGAACTTAGGAGCTAAACGAATACTTAAACGCAGCTAAATCGAGGATAATTCTACAAAAGGCTCATAAAACTCATTAGGTAATTAGATTGGCTTCGTAACTAAATGCAGAGTACAAAACACAAAATCGGTTAACGATCGATTTTTGTAGTTAAGCTGGGTTAAATCAGATTTGACACAGAATATTAGGGATAAATATGGGGGCTCTCAGCTCATTAAATTCATTGGAGCAACGCAGTAATTTGTTCGTTTAAGATTATACAATAAAATTGAAAAAAAAAGTGAATAGATGATAACTTGATTTTGCGAAGGGAACATAACTTAAGCAACAGAGTAACTAAATTACAGTATGCACTTAGAGACTAATTAGAATTTAACAATAAAATGATTTATACAAGGCGGTCCGAGTCATTTTTTATGACCCTCGCCGCTACTGAAGAGGTCTCCCAAAATCGAGGAGTGACGCCAACGCTGTCCTTTTTGATTCCTGCCCCTGTTTATCCTTTTGCCTGCTCCTTTCCCTTTCCATTGCCCAGCCACACCTGCCACCGCCGCCGCCGCCTTAAACGTAATGAAGTCTTTTGCTGTGTAAAATTGCTATAAAAACTATTCCCAGCTCTCTAGATGCCTCCGCCTATTCCGATTTAAGGGTGGGTCTCTTGGGTGCTCTTTTTGCAATTCTCAAGAATTTTGTCTTGGCAACAAAGGATACAATTTCAATAGATCCGGAAGAAAAGGTATCGAGCAGGTTTCAACAAAAATAAATAAAATAAAAGTAACTCAAAGAAAGAATATTACAATTTAACTATCATTTGTAATAAACCGGAATTTACTGGATTTACCGGATTTCTCTGAGCTACTATTTAAAAGTGAGTTCTTTTTAAATAAAATTAAAGTAGTTCATTGGAAGAATATTACAATTTAACTATTATTTGTAATAAACTGAAATTTACTTTGATGCTTTGGAATTTACACAGATTTTCTGGTCTACTAATAAGAATTAGTTCTTTTTAAATAAAGAAAAGTAGTTAAATGGAAGAATATTACAATTTAACTGACTTTACTTTGGAATTTCCACAGATTTTCTGGTCTACTAATAAAACTGAGTTCTTTTTTAACAAAGAACTTTTGGTTCCCTTTAAAACTTATATATTAAAAACGAATTTCTAAAACTATAGCATCCAATTCAAAGTTCACTGAGAATTGCTTTTAAAATCTACTAAAACCCCACAAATCGACCCAGTCCAAATTGGATTTGGTGGCGCATTCCCTGCTCTAGGTGGACTCGCTCAAGGCCTGGTGATGCTGTTCCAGCGGCTGGCGTGGCTGAGGGGCAGATGGCGTGGTCATCGGTGGCAGCTTGCTCTCCACCACGGCGACAATGGGCGCTGGATTCACAAGCGGCGGGGGCAACGCCTCGAAGCTCATGCATCCCCGGCCCTGCTGGCCCTCCTCCACAATGGGCGGTGTGTCGATCGAGTCGATGGTGGTGGTGCTGGCGGTGGCGGTTGCACTGGAAGAGCCGCGAACACCGCTCAAACCCTCGGAGACGGCCACCAAGGCGGCGGTGGTGTTGCGGTTGTGCTGCAGCAGATCGTTGATCTGCGAGAGGCGTGAGGAACTGGCGATCGGTGTGCTCAAGCTGATGAATTCATTGCCGTTGGCCGGGGAAGATGCTGTTGCCGCGGATGCTGCGGCATTTGGATTTCCAACAACAACAATCCGTGACGGCGAGGTGGAGGAGGTGGAGACGGCGGTGGTCTGGTAAGGAGCATTGCTGGAGGCGGTGGTGGTGGCATTGCCATACGGCGGAACCGAAGGCACCGCACAGGAGCTATAGGCGCAGGAGCTCGGTGCTCCAGCAGGTGACGGCGAATGCTGCTGATAGGTAGCCGGATAGGAAGTGATCTGTAGGGGAAACCAAGGGTTAATAACATATTATAAGAGCTACTAAAGATAGCAGGGTTCGGGAAGTAACACACTCTGTAAAAAACTTGTGTTATTAACATGTTAAATAAAGTGTTAAGTTCAAAAAAGGTATTGACACGAGTTTAAAAAGTTGCAGTTTTCATATATTATAAACATAAATAACACACACATTTTATTTGTGTTATTTACACGATGTGTTATTTACACGATGTGTTTTTACACAACGTGTTTTTAACACAATGAGTTTTTGACGTTAAAACGTCAGAAATATATGTTGAACTGAAAAATTCACGGTTTTTTGTAGTTGAAACAATTTATATTTATAATAATAACAATTAAGATATCCTGGTCCAATATTGATTCTTCATTTTCCCTTCGATTCGTTAATGTCCATAAAATGTAATTTTCATTTGTGTTAAAAACACAGTGTGTAAAAAACACGTCGTGTTAATAACACATTGTGTAAACAACACAAGCGAGCTGTATGTTAACAATTATTTTCCACATTTTAACACTTTTGTAAAATACAATTTTACATGTTTTTAACATGTGTGATAAATTCCGAACCCTGAAAGATAGTTACCTGAGTGCTGCCGTAGCTAAGCGACTGATATAGCTCTCCGTAGGAGGGCGTGGCATTGCTGCCACTGGCAAATAGGCCCGAATCCAGGCTGTCCAACTGTGCGTAGGCCGCGTAGCTCTGCGTCTGCGCCTGCTGCTGCTGCTGGGGGATCACCTGGCCAGGAGTGGGCACTACTACTCCCTGCTGCTGCTGCTGGTAGTAGCTCACACTGCTCTCGGGCGTGTAGGCTGGCGAGGCATAGCCGGAACTGTAGTTCGATTGCGTTTGCAGGAAGTACGCGGATGTCGGAGCAGTTGTTCCCACCGGCGAATAGCTGATAGTCTGCTGGGATTGCTGCTGCTGCTGTTGCGGCTGAACGGAGCCTTGTCGCTGCTCCAAATCCAACCGCATCACCGTGTGTATGTAATGCGTACGCACCCTTGTGGGATTAAACTCCACCCGACCGACGGTGTTGCCGCAGGCTTCGCGTGTACAGCCGCAAGGGAACATGGCTCGATCCACTTGACATTTTATCCCAGCCTGACTGCAGGCACAGGTTTCCGGATCGCAGAACTCCCTGCAGGAACAGCCGCATACTTCCCGCGAATTTCTGATATCCCGGCATTCGCTCTTCTCGCTGGCATCGATTTTTCTCACTCCCGCTGCCTTTAGCAGGGCTCTTCTCTGCTTGGGCGTCACCGGCTGCAGGAAGCCATTGGAGCCGTCCTCGGCATCCGAACCACTGCCCTCGCTTAGGTAATCCTCCTCGGATTCCTCGCTATCATCGCTGCTGGAGCCGCGTGGCTGGAGTTCCTGGTTCTGGCTGCGATGTGCCCGCCTCAATTCCGCCGCATGCTCTGCCAGGGTCATCGTTTTGAAGGCTATGTGCCTGGCACCCATGCCCAAAGTGCATCCACCTGCAGTGGGCACGCAACTGAAGCCCTGTTGCCGTGGAAAGTAGTAGACCTTCACCTCGTCAAAGTTAATGGAGCGCTTGGTTCGCTTTTGGGCCGCCACCGGGGGAGCAGACATGTCGGGCACCAGATCGATGGCATCCTCCAGCCTTCGCTTGAGATTGGATCGAATGGGTTTGGTTTCCTGCTTTTCCTGCTGCACTTCTGGCTCGGTTTCTGGCTTCTCCGCCTGATCTTTAAGCAATGCGGAGGTTTCGCTGCCCAAACCGGAATCCGAACCTCCGTCTCGCAGCTCTTCATCCTTCGTTTTCGCCGGCTTTGCGGGCTCTAGGGATTCCTGATTGCTGGACGTTACTTCCCCTGAGCCAGTGGGCATTTCCGTTTCGTTATTCAACTTTAGCCACAGCAACTCGCCACTGGTGTCCACCTCCTCGTTTGTGGTGACCGACGAGGAGTCCAGTAGGTTGTCTATGGCCAGCGGATCCTCGGACACCGCATCAGAGGCAATGGAAGAGTTGAGATCCGCATCGCTGAGCACGATGATCTCGTTGTTCGGATAGTTGTCCAGCTCGAGGAATTGCTCCTCCAGTTCGGTGTCCGCCGGTCCGTGGGCAAAGTCCGCCAGTTCATCGTCCAGCTGCTCCAGGGGAAGGGGTAGCGAGGATGAGGAGCAGGAAGCCAACGCCTTGGCCTTGGCCGCATGCACCTTGGTGGCATCGATTATGGAGGTCTTGATCTGCCTCTCGATGTCGTCCTCGTCGTCGTCGTCGTTTAATTGAGGCAGTATCTGCAGCTGCTCCTGATCCCCCTGATCCTGATCCTCCAGTTCCTGATCCTTTCTGTCGCCTTCGTCGTGGGCACTTTCGCCGGCTGTCGTGTTTCCTGATGGGCTAAACATATTCGAGCCGCTCGCATTTTTTTGTATGTACGTGAATATCTTTTTGATAGGACTGAACATGCTATTCGTGTCGAGGTCCCGAAACTGGACCCAAAAACCACTTGATCCACCTAGATCTTCGAGTTTTCCTCGGTCATCATCTGCAAGAAAGCGGGGAAATCGTTTTATATAATGAGGTACCGGGCAGAAATCCATTTGCAGGTAGGGAAAAGTTCTAGATCAGGTGTGTATATACAGTGCGCTCTCTGAGTAAAGTTCAAAGTTAAATATATGTATTTTTTTAAGTTAAATCTTTTTAAAATTAAATTTATTAAATTATTTTTGAAATAACCGAAACTATATATTAGACATTTTGTAGACATTTAAATAAAATTAGAACAGAGTGCTCTCTCGGAGTAAAGTTCAAGGTGAAAAAAATTTTTTTTGAATAAATAGTTTTAAATATAATTGAAATCGGTATTTTTCCTATAAAGCAAAAAATATAAATTTCAATAAAATTTCAAAAAATTAAAAGAAAAAAAAAGTTAAAAGAAAAAAAAAATTCGTAAAATTTAAAGAAATCTGTATATTTGCTATAAAGCGAAAAAAATCAATTTCAATAAAACTGCAATACATGTACAAAAATATCAAATTAGCGTTCGTATCAAATCAATTTTTTTCTGTGTACGTGTAATAGTTTAAAAATATCTTTCTCTTTTTTTTATACTTTTTTGTTCGCTTTCTCGAGTGACCACTGTATTTGCAAGAGTGTGCATGCGTGTGCGTGTGCAGAATCCTTTGAAATCCTGGATCCCCGAGAATTTCGCACACACAAAAAACTTTGATTGGAGCACCCGAAAAGTAGACACACCGCAAACTAAAATCAATATTGATTAGCTGATTTTTGGGGGCCCACCTTTGCGGCTGAATTTCCGCTCTCGAAACAGCGAAAGGATTCGCGAGATCGGTGGGGATTATCCTTTTTGGAATTTGCGTTGCAGCTGCGACAGAAAAAAAAGAAGCGAGAGAGCGAGAGAGATGACGACAGGCCCAACTGTGTGCGTGTGTGTGCAGGGCTGTGCGAGTGTGTGCGTGCAGGACACGATATTCAGTAGTTTTTTCTATCAATTCAATCGCAGTACTCCGTCCGTTTGCTTCGATTTAAATTCCAATTTAGTTGTATAAACTAATTTCGCACTTTTTCACACTTTTCTTTAATTTTTCACGTCTTCTTTTCTCGCAATGTTATTACTTCTTCCCTTTAGTATGACCGTGGCGAGACTATTGAAATATACCAACTGGAATATAACTAAAAATACCTCAAAATACGCATAGAAAAGGTTGTTGTCTACGCTATGACCGCAGGGTGTACCAGCTAACTATCGATAATAAGAAGGAAGTATCGATTGGCTGATAGGTTGCAGTCCGCGCTAATAAATACACCCATTATTTTGGTATTTTCCAACGGTTGCGCTGCGGTCAAACACAAAAATTGCAAGAAAGTTGTAAGTTAAGTTTACCAATAAAAATAAACCACGCCAATTCCCCGGCCACCCACAAGGCAGCAGGACGAAAAACAAACAACTAAAAGGAAGAGCACTTGCGCAGCGGTGACGTCGCCCAGGAAATCAATCGACAAAAACAAGACTTTGCGACCATAAATTTGCGAGGCGAGTCGTCAGTCGCTATCTATCTCCCTCTGTGCTCGTTTCGTTTCGATTCGTCTTCTTGGAGCTGTTTTGGGGCACTCAATCGAGGGGAAAAAACGTAAATGCAAATGGTTTAATGGGTTGCGAGTGGCGCGTTGAAAAGTGCGTGGTTCCGAGTGCTTTTGCGTTGTTGTTTTTCGCCTTTACACTCGTCGCCCCGCCGTAATTAATTAAGAAAGTTGTGTAAAATTGTGTAAAAATTCGCCCTGTCCGCCATAGTGCGAGCGCTAGAGCGAGAGCGATAGATGGCCCTGAAATTTTTGGGTGCGTTGCCCAAGAGAGCGGGCGCTAGAGCGAGACGGCCATCTGACCTGCTCCAAGTGCAGCGTGCACAGTGGTTAGCAATGGCTCGAAAAGTGCTCGATTTCCATTGTTGGGTGATAAAGAGACTGCAGGTGCAATGGGCAAAGAATATAGCTGACCGAACTCGATCGGTGCCCATTATCACCCGATTTATTAGGGCTTTAATCGCCTGAATGGAGCGAAAGTTGCGGTTCTTTGTTCCAGCGTTTTGATTTGCGTCTTAATTCATGACAGTGCGGGTGTGTGTGTGTGTGTATTTATCTGCAATCCATTTTCTTATCGTCCATGTCTCCTAAAAAAATATATACTCCCCCCACTTTTCCTCTCTCAATTTTCCTCCAAAGCCGAAATGTAAACAAAATCGCATCTCCTACTTGTTCGCCTTTTTACATTTGTTTATTCAAGACTTTTTCGCTCACTTTGCAAATGGGAGAACCGCAATTGTCATACAATACATATTTACCATGTGGTATGTGCGACTGTAAATATAACGCTAATTGTATTCTCGGTTTTTTAGACGTGCCTGAAATATGCGTGCTGAGAAAATTGCACTTGTTGACTTTTCGAGTGAGGCAATTCCACAGTCGAGAGCACGTGAATAATACCTAGAAACTATAACCGGGAAAAAAATACTCCAAATGTTATTTTTTCTGAGAAAGTGAGATTGTATAGCAAAAGATAAATATATATTTTTTATTCAATTTTAAATATTTTTGAAAGATTTTTTTTTTGTTTTTTCTTTTTACAATATATTATTGCCATTACAATTTCATGTGCACTTTATAAATTTTTTAAATTATTCCTCAGAAATCTCACTCCCATTTGATTGACCATTATTGTTGTGACTGCCTGCTGTTGTTGCTTTCGCTCTCATTCTCTCTTCTGATGCGTTGTGTTTGTGTTGGTACGTGTGAATGACGCATCGTCAGCTGTTCTAAAAGAACCGTAATTTCCTGAACGTTGTTTTATATTTTATTGAATTTTCCGCAGACGGGCGCGAAGGGCAGTTCTATTGTTCGAGTGTCTTAAAGGTTTAAAAAAACCGCCTTAACTAGAGTTAGATAAATTTATACATTTCCCGGTGAGTTATTCTCTGCCAGCTGTCTGCCTCCCATGGAAAATTACCCTTTGGTTTACTGAGCAACGGATTGTTTTAATTAAATTTAAATTCCGGTTTTCCTTCTCTACAGACGCAATAAAATGCAAAATACGTCATTCGCTGGACAACAAAAAGTAATTGTAGGCGAAATTTCTTTATCGCAAGTGAGAGAGAATTTACAAAAAAAAAGAAAGAGAGCAAGTTTGCGGCTTTTCTTTGTGTGTATGCGAGTGTGTGTGACTGTGCACTTTGCTCCAAAGTCTCTGTACAAAAACAATAGAAGGGGGCGGAAGGGAGAAACAAACAATTGTTGACTGACTGCATTTTTAATGTGAAAGAGAGACGGCCTGCATATTTCGCTCTCTCCCCGCTCGTTAATTTAATAACGCCGCTCGGCAACAACAACAACAATATGTTTGTCACGCTTTTACTTTCTCCCGCTTTTCTCTCCTTCGTTAATTTATTTTGCATTGATTTTTATCACAGCTTCCGCCCTCACTCACTCACTCACTCCCTCATCCCCTATCTTTCCGCTCTGAACTCGCTTCTCTCCACAAAGTAAACAAGCTTCGTGTAGAATTCCATCCCACGATCTTTGTAGAATTATCTCCACTGTACAGTCTGCCTTCAATGTGTTAATTAATTGTAGTCGCAAGTCTGAGATTCCCATCGTCTGTCAAATAAAGATCAAATTTTAAGATCTGAAGAAAATGCTTGGGTACTTTGTAATGATTTCGAACCTAAATCACCTAATAGATTTATAGACTCATATTTTTGGGATGTCCTAATATTAAACTAGATTTTCATAGTCTTTTAAAGTAGGAAATTTTATTATTAATTTATAAAAAACCTGACCTTATTTGGAGATCAAATCCACTATAGCACTGTCTCGCATTCCAGAAAAAAACCAGGGGCCAATGGTGCGTATGATTCATATGAGTAGAACTGATAGCAGATAGATTGTGAGACCCACACGCATTCCCTCGGAATAATTCGAGGCGTCCTCTATATGTATATAATAAATATATACACAAAATCATTATACATTCGTGAATAACCCGCCCTCGAAATATTTTTATCAGAAAATGTGTGCATTATCAATTGTCTAGTAGCCCCTAAAGGAGCTGCAATAAATGTATTTATTGCTATAACCAAGATTTCCCCATACAATAGACCGATAAGAAATTCGTAGTTTCGTTTATTTTTACAAAAGGGTTTGGAAATAGACGAAGAAAGCGGAAAAAACAATAATTGCGCCTAAACAACATTTTTAAGGTTTCCCATTTGTGTTTGCCAAAGTATTTTTAGTTGTTGCTCTGTTTGTTTTTGCACATGCAATTAACTATGTTTGTGTTTGAAGACGATGACACGCAAGCAATTTTCCAAACACACCGCTTGACATTGAAAATTCTAGTGGCGGATTAGTACTTTCTCTGAAAGTTTAATTCCCTTATCGCTTGGCTATCAGTTGAATTATGTTGCTAAGTGACATAAATGATAATGACTTGTTTTCTGATGTATAAAAGTTGGGGAATTAAGTAATTTTTATTCGGTTGAGAGTTTTTTTTGTAGGGCGTATTGCTTTCAGTTTCAATGGGATTTATTGATTACCATTAGCAGGCGCTTCTTTTTTCTCTTATTGCTTTACTGATGGGATATGAGAACATATATGTACATATTGAATTAAATTTATTGGGCTTGTCGACGGCGTCATTAAACAAACGAAGGCGCCTCTCGGTTCTCTGACGTTTCATGGGACCACACATGAAACATGGAAGAATTTATACTTTGAAAAAAATAATAATAAAGTTGTACCCACAAAAAACGGGAAAATCAACCGGAAAAAACATTCTAAATTTAAAAAAAAAAATAATTTTATAAAAATTTATTCTTTTAGATTCCGCATCCATCACACTCACCAGCAATCTTTCCGCAAGGCTTACTCAGCAGAGGGAGTAAGTTGCAGTAACCGTCCGTAGAACCAATTACCAGTTGCCATCTCAGAGGAGGAAGACCGCATCCGCAACCGATCCCAACCCAGCAACCGATCATGGCAACCACACCACGCAGCGGCGGTGCCAGCGGCACTGGAGCGGCGCAACGACCCAATGGCACATCGCAGAACAAAAGTTGCCAATTCAAGTTGGTGCTGCTGGGCGAATCCGCTGTGGGCAAGTCATCGCTGGTGCTGCGCTTTGTCAAGGGACAGTTCCACGAGTACCAGGAGAGCACGATAGGTGCGGCCTTTCTGACACAGACCATTTGCATAGAGGACACCGTCGTTAAGTTCGAGATCTGGGACACGGCTGGCCAGGAGCGGTAATTATCGATGGGAAATCTTGTTGTAAACGATGCAGCAGTTGCTCTTATTCTGCCGCTACATCGTTTAAAATCGTATAGATCAAATGATTCCCTATTCCTTACTGAAACACACCTCTGTTTGTACTTACAGATACCACAGCTTAGCTCCCATGTATTATCGGGGAGCGCAGGCCGCCATTGTCGTCTATGATATACAGAATCAGGACAGTTTTCAGCGTGCGAAGACTTGGGTCAAGGAACTGCATAAACAAGTGAGCCAATTTTTCGATTATTTCCACTCTTCCGGTTCCAACATCAAGGTCAATGCTATCTCGTGTAGAGAGTTTCATTATTGAATGAATTAAGAGCCCACACAGTGAGTGCATTGAACTTGATTCGAGGCATTCGGCATTCATCCACGCCCCATTGCATTTATTTATTTATTTTTCTTGGCCATGGGGGAACTCATGGGTGTAAATTATGTTTCCAAACCTTAAAACTGGGTGTTTACTTAATAAATGTTACTATTTAATGTACTAATCCTTTTCTTCATTTTTTCTAGGCCTCACCAAACATTGTCATTGCGCTGGCCGGCAACAAGGCAGATCTGTCAAACATTCGCGTCGTAGAGTTCGATGAAGCGAAGCAATATGCCGAGGAGAACGGGCTGCTGTTCATGGAAACGTCCGCCAAGACGGGCATGAATGTCAACGACATCTTCTTGGCCATTGGTAAGCTATTAATAACCGACAAAAAACTTTGCTAATCACTTCCCCAATTACAGCCAAGAAACTACCTAAGAACGATGGCGCCAACAATCAAGGAACCAGCATAAGGCCGACTGGAACCGAAACAAATCGACCGACGAACAACTGCTGCAAGTGATGTCCCTTTGTAGGTTAGTCCAAGCCAACTAACGAAAGATGATTCCGATTAATAATATTGATTGTTTTCGATCTTATAGAAAATGAAATTTCCAACGAGAGATTTGAAAAGTTTATGCTGATAATTATAAATAAAAAAATTATTTAAAAATTCAACCAGAATCAGAAAGAAATACCTAAAGCAGGCTCTCCTAGGGGACACTACTTTCATTTGAGAGCCACAAAAACAATAATGATAAAGACCGCATAATAAGAAATATTACCTAAATACGAAGGAGTCCCAAAAGTTGCAATTGAAGAATGTTAGTTACGACTTCCCACAGCCCAATTTCCCCCATTAGACTCGATATCTGTCCAAAAAAAAAGAAGAAAAACCAAAACTGACACTATCAATATAATACCAACATAAACCATTTCAAATAACAACGCAACATAATAAAACTTGAAGAGAAAGCGCAGAAGGTTTTTGCAGAGTTCATCGTGTCGTAGAAAGTTTGAAAATGTATTGTATAAAAAAAGAAAAGAAAAAAGCATCTAAGCGAGCAAAGAATATTTGTAAAGTTTACATTTCGTGTAAGTTTCTGAGCGAATTAAGTGAGAAGGGAAGATTCCAGTTGCAGTTGTTCTCAGCAGCGTTCCAAATAAAACAAACAAACACCACAAGGAGCAAAAGTTCAGGCCAGCGGCTGAAGATCCTCGCTCGCCTCGGTCTGTGGCAATGTGTGTGTCTCTCCGGCTCCGGAGCACGGATTCCTGTCTCCAGATTCGGATGCGGACGCGGATTCGACTCCGGGTCGCGGCGGACACGTGTGATAGTTGCAATTTATATAAATTATATATACACATATGAAAATGAAAGAAAAGAAAAATCACAAAAAAAAATTATGCATAATTTTAACTTTTTTTAATTTCGTCTTGCGTTGAACTATTTTTCCACATTCTAGCAACAATCGAAGATTTAATGCTACTATCTTTAAACATAAACGAGAAAGAAGAAACTATCGTAAACCATTAAAATACAAATAAAACTTACATCTAGTATGCAATTAAGCGGAGGAAGTAAAGTGAAATCTTAAACATAAACCTTGAAATACTTTACTATAATGCAAAGAGAAAACAAACGTAAATAAAACGAAACCGAACAACACAATACCATAAACTACTTGTTTAAATCGTTCCACAAGCATCAATGATCCGATGCTTATTTCTTTCCAATTCATAATTTTTATGTTGTCTGTATGTATTTAAATTTAACATTTATAAATTATAATAAATGAAAACATCGTATATACTTATATATATATGAATCCGTATATATATGAAGTCATTCGATTTGAATCGAGAATAAATCGACATTTGTATTTAAATTGCGGGTTTCCTAGGCCTATTTCGTTTTTTTGCGGTTTTTTGATTAAAGATTATGATTAAGGAGGTGGGATTTCAGACAGTTATTTTAAGATGATATGAGTATTTGTTTGGGTTTAAAAAGCTAGTCACTACTAAATATATGATGGATAATGAGTAATTAAGTCTCAAAGGGAAATCACAAATATTCATTGGAGGATTCGTTTAATTAGTCGAGAAACGGAGCGCTTCCAAAACGGATTGATCAGCGATGCAGAAACTTTTTTCCCCTGAAGGGATTCTAGGTAACTCTAAGAATGGAAAAACATCGTTTCTCTTTTGCTCTGAGGTGGTGATTCTAGGAAATTCTAACGTTGGAAAAACATCGTTGTTGTTGCATTATGTAAACGGCGATATTCCTAAAAAAGTTCATCGCACTGTGGGAGTGGAGTTTCTGATGAAAACTATTCTCGAACCTAATCTAACTACCAGACTAAAAATCTGGGATACAACGGGTCAAGAGCGGTGAGTATCATACAAATTACTCAGACTAAGTAAATTAAGTATTTTACCGGATTTATATAAAAATGATAAAACGCGAATTCTTCAGCCCCAGGTGTTCATACTTATTTTTAAGTCATATTTTCCTTACAACTAAAATGTAATATAATTTTAATTTTTTTAGATTTAAGGAGATAGTGCAAAGGCAATATTCCAATCACGAAGGTGCTTTGCTGGTATACGATATTCATGATCGAAAGAGCTACAACGACGTGATTAAATTGGCCGAGGAACTCAATGATTGGGTGGGACTTAAATATTGGTTTTCCACTGGCTTTATATTAAATTTCCATAATTTCTAGACTATGAAACCCAGAAAAGTTATAGCTTTAGTGGGCAACAAGGCTGATATTCCCGACCATCGAGTTGTGTCTTCTGAGGAGGCGGAGAAATATGCCGAAAGAAACGGATTGATCTTTTGGGAAACATCCGCAATAACCAACTTCAATGTCTATAAGTGCTTTCACGAAGTCGGTTAGTTCAATTGCGATCTTGGTTTAGTCTTGATAAACTTTTCATTCTTTTTTCAGCAACTGCTATACGAAATGCGAAAACATTACTCAAGTACAGACGGTCAACTTGGTATTTGTAAATAAACAATAAAGTGCATATGTAAGCAAAGTTTCTGAGAGGAAAAATGAGAAGCGAATAATAAAGGAAAAATAAGCAAAAATCGCTGTGAAACAATTTTTATTTTCTTCTTTGATTCTTTGAAAAAAATTAATACCCTTTCGATTATGTATAATAAAAAAACCAGTTTGTGATATGGTATCCCAAAAAAATCCATTAACTTAGTGCTTTAAATTCGGAATAAATAAAATAAAATTAATAACTAAATTTTCACAATACATTTTCCCAACGCTTATACATTAGGGCGGTCCAAAAAATGAAATTCTTTTCTCACCCCTTAACATGGTATATTAAAGTATGCAAAAAATGTATGTGAAAACAAAAATTTTTTTTTTGAGATTTAGACCTTGCGAAACGTCTTCAAAGTTTGCTTTAAAATTACTCATACGACATATAAAACAGTTCGAATTTGGTCGAAAAAAATCGTTCTCCCATTTCTTGTCTTGTCAAATTATGAATTTCGTTGGAATAAAAAGAGAGCAGAACATCAACTGAATTGTTAATATCTATGCCACCTTGATCAGAAAAACTTTTTGATCGAAGGCAACAGTGCGTATGGGTGATAAACTTTGAAACCAATTCGCAGACCCTAAAACACGATTTTTTTGAAAATTCTCTTTTGGTATACCTTGAATACCGCAATACGCACCGTATAAGCGGGTGAGAGTAGGACCTTAAAAATTTCCATACAAATGTGGACCGCCCTATTATACATACATATGCACATCCCGAATGAGTAAATGAAAAACTTGGTATTGGATTTTCGCTTTATGTGAAGTATTTATGGGATTCCCCAATTCCAGAATTGTTGAAATCAACTTCGAGTAGGTGGAGAAACATCGATGTTTGGGGATATCGATCTTCAAATTGGGTTGACTGTTTTCTTCTTAGCTAAAGCACTACACTCTATACTTTTGTGTGTTTTGAATAGGCTGTTTATTAAATTCATTCTGATTTTCTGGTACAATAGATTTAATGGTTTTACTTCAAAAATATCGATGTTTAAAAAACATAATTAGACATCAATGTATCGAAAATCACACCTCTAACCTCGCCCACAGATTTATTTCATTGTTCGCCTCCAGACTTATTATTTCAGTTACTGTGTTTATACGATGCCGAATTCACGCTATCATTTCACGCTTTCGGCCGATTCGTGCTTGTATAAACGCCATTTCGTGAATTCGGCAACACACGAAAGTTGACTATGATTTCAGCCCAAAAGCGTGATTTGGTGATATGCAGTATGGTAACTCTGTAAAAAATGATCGACGTTGCCAGATCGCTAGAAATTGAAGGCCTTTTATAGGCTATATCTCTAATCAGTGGTATTAAAAATTAGATATTTTTGCCGGTCCGGCATCCCTATCAGCTGAGAGTGAATAAAAGCATGAATTCTCGGCTGTCGTATAAACAGGGGTTATTTCTATTTCGCGCTTTCAAGAAATCGTGATTGCTATCGTATAAACATAGTAAGTGTGCAGTTAGAACGCTTTCAAAGCTGGTCGGACGATGTCGTACAGCATAATTTTCTTGGGAAATACCGGCGTTGGTAAAACGTCCTTGATATCGCAGTGTAAATTGGAAAATCTACCATGGACTACTTTCCCTGCAACCGAAATTAAGCCTGAAAAGAAAAAAAATGGTTTGATAACTGAGGTTGTTTTATGGGACACGCCGGGTGAAAAGCGGTAAGTGCAGACTAATTGTGACACTGACAAGCAACACTAATATTTATTTTTGCATTTGCTATTCCGTTCTTGTTGACTAAAATCCATAATATCATCGAAAAACTTAGTGAGATACACATACATACGGGCAATAAAAGAAAAAGAAAACATCATTCGCGTACGTTGAGTTTAGGGGAAGTTACAAAGGAAATATTCTTGAAAAGGGATTTCCCCCGAAAATCGCGAAAACATTATACTCAAAGGACTGCAATTGGCGGTCAGCCATAGTTATATTGTTTGGCTGTAAAAATCATTGGCTTTAAAAATCTCATGCACTTTTCCTTCTTTGTCAAAATAATATAAAATCTAAAATTCCGACAAATTTTCTAGAATCAAAGCCGATCATAGTTTATGTACATATGTAGTTGGCATCACAATATTCTTTATTATACGCTGTTTTCTTTAGGGATTTATTTGAAAGTCGTCGCTAAAAAGTCTTGCATTATGTAGTTTTCAGAGTGAAGTACGTCGTCTATGTGAAAGGATTTATAAAAATGATACGTATGGGGCCGTCCTCGTTTATGACATTCATAATCGGGAGAGTTATGAGGCAGCGAAACAATGGGCCACGGAACTTAAAGCAATGGTAAGTTATCATTTGTACATATTTACATATTGAGTATTATAAAAGCAGATGGTATATTTCAGAAAGAGGACAACATTAGAGAAATTGTGTTAATTGGCAATAAGGTGGACATACCTGGAGGTCGGGTTGTAACCAAGGAAGAGGCCGAAGGATATGCCAAACAGCACGATTTAGGGTTTCAGGAAATATCAGCTAAAACAACGCAAGTTCAGTTTTATCAAGATATTGGTAATAACATTTACATTACGCAATCCTATTCAAATAATAGTAATAAAAAGGGACATTACTATTATTTATTCAGTTAGCAAATTATTTTGCGATGATATAACAAGATGTCGAGAAATGCTTAAAGATTTTAGGTCCCGTAATTCCGAATAAAACCAAGCATCTTTTAAGTTTATTAACCTTTTCTAATTCCCACTTTCTTTTTATTTAAAATTATAACTGATTAAGATGTCTCTCGAAATAAATACATACTTAACCTACAGTTTTGGTTACATTTTTTTCATTTGGGGTTTTGTATTGTATAAGTATTGTATATATATTTTTTTGGTTTGTTTGTATCTTTCTCGCTACTTTGGTTTCCCATTTATAAGAATAATTGTATTGTGTGACTAGCATCGATTTTCCGTATGCCTCTTGATTTGTTCTAGAATAGTCGACTTCGATTTTGAGTTAGTTCAAGATAAATCATAGAGAGTATACGCTAACTTACTACAAGGCAACTAAATGGCTTCAATTAGGAGATTTTTATGCTATTCAACGTACATAGATAACAAGGAGTCGAATATCCAATTAACTAAATTAAAATTAATAGTTAAACAACTAAAAGTGGCAGAAGCTCGTTGAGGGCAGTTTTCGTAGATAGTTGAGTATTGAAATTCGGGAAAATAATCGTGGTTTTCGATTGTATAACAAAAATGCTAAAGATTGCATAACAAAATAATTGGCTCAACAAAAACAATATACATACAGATAAGTTAAGTTTGCATTTTTTGGATCGTTTATCCATATAATCGTTATTCCACTTGAAATATCACTTACGTAAGAGAAGTTTATATCTGATTTTGGTATCGGTATTTTCTAGATTTAGATCCTAGTCTAAAATTTTGTATTGTTTTGATAAACCAGTTAATTTTTTTGTTTCTTTGCTTTCACGGTTTAAGTCTAAACATTGTCTTTTTTTTGTTTTTCATTTATTTCTATAAAATTTACAAAATTACGTTCCATTTCTTGTCTTTTATTCGTCTGTCTTTTATCGATAGCTTTGCCCAAAACTGTGTGTATATATTGATTCTGGTAATACACTTCCTATATAAACTCGCTTATCACTTAGCTTACAAGTAGTTCTCTCTATATATCGCGTCGTCAATTAGGTTCTTTAGAAAGACCAAATTGATCAAAGTGTTCTACAGATTCGTAACTCCGATTTTGCCGATATTCTTTTGATTTCGTTTCCTATACAATTAGCGGCTCGTCGCCGTGCAGATCACACGATCCAATATTTTCGCCCTGGTACGTCGAGAAGTCGCTGATAATCGCTGTGGGTTCGGCTCCAAACTGGATGTCCTGCAGGCAGCCCTTGAAGGGATCGAAGAACCGGCCCTTTGTGCGCCTGCTCACCGAGTCCGAGTTGGGGAATCCGCCTGTTTTGTGAGAAATGATAAAGAAATTCGCTCTTATCAATTGAATTTAAATTTGAATGTTGCCAGTGCTGGAAAATGTAAATATGTGGCTAACAGCTAACAGCACTTGGCTTGGCGCGCCTAACAGCCCACTTTAAAGGCTAACATAGTGGTTTTATTTACTATTTTGTAAGTTTAAGTAAAAATCTTTAATGTTTATTTAGTTTTCTGGTTTTATTTGATGTAATCTAGTTTAAACAATTAATTTATAATAAAATTTGAAAATTAAAAACAAAGTCTAAGCTACTGTTAGCTAACATTTAACAGTGCGCTCAACAGCACAATTACTTATTATATTAAAATGCAATTGATTTTTATAAATTAAGCTTTACCAATTAGGTTGCCAAATTTGTAAGAAATCATGGCATATTTTTATAATTTTAAAAAATGCTAAAACTTAACAGCTGACGTTGTTTAATAAACAATTAAAAAAAACAGCTGTTTTAAGCCACCGAGTTGGCAGCCCAGCTTAAGTCAGTGTTTATTCGGCTCGCGACTTTTCAACAACTAACAATTTGAAGTCGATGTTTTAAGTGTTTAGTGCAGTGATCAATAAAATATTATTGCAAATCTTGCTAAATCGGCCTAACTTCGTTGTTCTCAGTAGTATAAAACAAATATCGATCGTTAGTGCGGGTTTTTTTCCTGTTTTTTTTGCCTATAATAACTTTTCAGAACAAAATTACTTAATTTCGACTGTTTAACAAGTTAAAGTGAACTTAAAGTTTTTATCTATGCATTTGTTAATGTATTAAGTTTGAAAAATTTTAAGTTGTATCATGATACGTTATTAGAAGTGATTTAATTGGTGATAAACTGGTATGTTAATATTTATTTTATAGTTCTTAGAAAGGGGCTTTAAAAGGGCTATGATATTTTATGAAAATTCCAATCGCATTTAAGATTACCATTAGAAAACTTAAAAAATAATAAACTCATTTTCTCTCGGTTAAAAAAATAATATTTTTTAAGTGGTATTAAAAAAATGTTTATAATTTTTGAAACTCACCCAAGTAGAAGACATCCTCGTAGCTAATTGTTGGTTCCTTGTTTGAATTTTTGCGCCTGCCCGATATTGCTGTTCTGGGGGTTGTCGAGGCCAGAGATGATCTTCCGCTTTCGGGTAATCTCTCCGTGAAGATCACCTCGCCGTCCAGCTGAAGTTCCAGCCTCGTCCGATCCAATAGAACACTCGTCCAGTGCCAGGCGCCATCGGCTATAAATCCACTCGCCGGGGCCCTAACCGTATCGTTGGAACTTCCCAGCAGATTGCTGGCCAACTTCAGGTGACCCGCCTCCAGTCCCAGACCCAGGAACTTGCTCCTCTCGTGCTCGCTCCACAGGAGCAGGCCGTCCGGTTCGATGGTGGAGAAATTCAGCGAAACTTGGATGGCTTCGCGGGGGCGGACATATAGAGAGGGTCCCCGCCGCTTGTCTTTCATCGGAATTCGCGGCGGCGGCAAGATCAGGTAACTGTTGCCACGGAAGCTCGGCGTCGTCGGCTTGCTCATGGCTAGAAAAATCAGAAAAAAAATCAGGAAAACATATTAATAATATAATATTGCGGCGGGGAGAGGGGAAGCAAACACACACGCGGGCATTGCATTAAACATATTGCATGCGATACATAATTAAATTACAGCATCAGCTTGCCGCTCCAGCTGCATTGTTCGTCTTCGTCTTTTGTTTCGCTTTATGAATCTTCATCTTCAGACCCTGATCTCGTTTATAAGCAAGCCTACCATCACCTGCCACTTAGACTTGCTCAATATTTTTTCTAAACTACTCAGGGGATTTTGTCTAACCATGTACTTAGGAAAAGAGATCTTATAATCTTATTTTTTTTATAAGACAAAAAAATTAGAATTTTTTTAATAAATGAAGGGCCCTTTTCTCGTCCGTTTGTTAAATTTAAAGTAGTGTTAAAACCTTAAAATCGTATGGGAAATCCGTATTTTAACCCTACTTTAAATTCAACAGGCGAACGAGAAAACGGAACTAAGTTTAATTTATACAAAACAAAAAATCCAAATCTAGTCATTTTTTAAACCATTTGTATTATCTATTTTAAAATTTTTTCCAATAAATGATTATTCTTTTTTTCTATGTCTCGACTTTCAAACATCAAATTTGTCTACATCCATTTGTCAGCATTTTCTTCAACTTCACTTACTTTCCATTTTTTTTCTCGTTATGAATCATCTTCAGAACCTGAACTTGCAGCAAAGATTAATCTTTATTATCGTGCGGTTATTAATTTTCTTTACACTTCCTCTCACTTTTCTCTACTATCTTTTTTTGTATAAACCATCTTTTTCTTTATCTCATAATGTCTATCATCTGTTCGCTTTCCCTAACATCATGATTTCTGTTGATCTACCTTCTAAGTTTTTCCTATACTTCTTCTTATCTTTTCATTTTCCGTTCACCGGCTTGCATTTCTTCAATTTCAACTTAAACTTGCTTTTGTGGCATGTTAATTTACAATTTGCTAATAAGTGAAAGGCAGACAGCTGAATATCCACATATAACATCCGATGGATAAAGAAATAGCAAAAAAAATAAATAAAACGCATCTGCCGATTTCATATAATCAAAAAGCTTGTTTCGCAGATGCTTGATTGATGTTTCGGTTGGTGTCATTATAATTTTGAATAATGTTGCATTTATGAGGGGGTATAAAAAGATTGAAATTACTGATTGGATAATTGAAACTGTCGGTAAAAGTTTCTAGAACTGCGATATTTATGGGCTTAAAATAGATAGAACAATTAATTAAAAAAGAAAAGGGGCAATTAAAACAATTATTAAAAAGGGATAAAGGGAGAAATTAATTAATATAAAATTTGTATATTTGTTAAAAACGAGAGCATTAAACTTTGAGTCATGACAAGTTTTAATTAATCTGCATCTCTATTATCATTCCGATTTATAGTGCTCTCTATTGCTTTTGTTGTGAATCACAGATCGCTAATTTCTGTGTTATTTTTTGGCCAACCAATTTCCTGACCCCGCTGTGCACTGAACCATCCAGAGTGCCCCGCTGTTAATGGTTTTTTTCTGCTGCCGTCAATCTCTAATTATAATAATAATGTTGTTCTACTATGATGCGGCTTCAAAACTTGTTTGCCCCACAACTACAACTCCGCAGAACAAAACTCACAAAAAGAGATCAACAAAAACAAAAAGGGAATAAAAAAGCAAAAATTATAATAAAATCATTTTAGCTACTGTAGGAATTGCGAAAACAAACTTTTACTCGTGACACATTTTTGGGAATTGAACTTGAAGCTGTGCGAAGATTTATGAAACTTGTTTCGCTTGGCATTAATATGATTTATTGCTATTGTAGCCAAAAACGCTTGTTCGGAAACTGGAGAGCGGACCGAATCTTAAGCTCAGCTTATGGTTATTGACCTCCTGGTTACTTCTTAATTAATTTTTGTTTCGGGCACTTACCAATCTCGCAGTAGAACCCGCCCCAACCATTGGGACACGAACAGCGCCCACTTCTCAGACATCTTCCATTATTCTTGCACGGAATGAGCTTGCAGGTCTCCGAATATTCGCATCGATCTCCCTTCGCATATTCCGGGCAGATGCAGTGCGGCTGCAGCTTTTCGTCCAGCCAACAATGTCCGCCGGATTCGCAGGAATCTCCGCCGCAAGCGGTGCCATCACAGTCTCGAATATTGCGCGATTCTAATAGATAATTTAAAAAATATACATAAATTTAGATTGCAACAAAACTTATATAGTAATTAATAAAGGTGTCTAAAAGTATTTAACGAAATATTTTTTATTTTTGACTGCATACTTTCAAGCACTTTTATAAGAGATTTAAAAAACCCTTGGGAATTTATTTATACCACATTAATTAAATATTAAAATTAAACAACTATCACACAGGAAAAAAATTGACAAAATTTAATATTTTTTAAAGATCATGTTATTCAGATAATTTTGATATAAACAAAGAATTCGGTTATCTTTTTTTCTCAGTACTTAAAAAAGTATTATTATAACTTATGAAATTATAAAATATCAATTTGATATGTTTAAATCATAAATTTGACATTAATCAAATCGGTTTTTTATTGATATCAAGTTAGGTAAAAATGACCTTATTTCATATGAAATTTTTTTCTGTGCACTTCAAGTTTACTTACCCACAATGTTGGTTTCGTTGAGCACAATGCGAGTTCCACTGACCACCAGTCCGCGGACACATCCCCTAAATGGAATGGGGAATCCTGAGATGGCGTTGTGCGGCAGCTTGGACACATCCTTCAGTCCGCCAATGTAGAGCAGTGAGTCCGGTTCGACCAGGACTTCTGCCGATGGGGCCAAGGCCGATGAGGCACTGCCCTCCACCCACAAAGTGAGCCATCTGCCCCGTTGCGCCATCTTGATCTTGTGCCACTCGCCAATGGCCAACATCCGGACACTCCGCACCACTGTCACATGAGTACTGGGTCCTGAGATCCTGAATTCCACCACTCCACCCTGCAGGGACAACGATACGAATCCTATCTTCTTATCCTGATTGTTGTTTAGGGTTCCAAAGTACAGCAGCAATCCGCGTTCCGAAAGCGGTCGCAGCTGGAATTCGATAAAGAAGAACTGCACTCGATGGTGCTCCTCGAAGGTCTTCGATCCCATTAACGGAACTGGCGAGAAACTGCGCTGCTTCTCCACCTCATTCAGTAGTTTCATCACAAAATGGGTACTGGGCGTGGTTATCGGTTTCGGGGGCATTAGCTTTTTCGTAAAATTCCGGTAGCTGACCATTTGGGAGCGCTTGGCGCCCAGTTTGTCACCGCCATCATACAGATATGGCCAGCGAACCGCCAGATATGAACGTCTGCCGGTCAGGGATACGTCGCTCAGGGAACGGATTTCTAAAAAAAAGATAAGCAATAAAAGAATTTAACTTATTTCACTTCTAATAAAAAGGAAAAAACAGAAACAAATTTTTAAAGCTCTCTGCAAATTGCTAAAAACTAGTAATCACCTGATTTAGTTTTTATAAATGGGACGTTCCATATCAACCCGGCCACCCCCTTTTTTGATTTTTTTTGTATGTGGACAGTACCACATTGTTTGCAAAGCCCCTTGCTTCCAATATTTTACCTCATATCCATTTTTTCAATGTTACCACTCTTTCGCCGTATATTCGCGCTGAAAAGAAAACACAAAATCATTTTTAACCTACGAACGAAAGGCACAATCAGCATAGTTCAAAAGCAGAAAAATCTGTCTTTCGATGGCCGATTACGAGAAAAATAATGGATTTTATTAGACCGTAGATGACCAAACGATAGCGTTTTAAAAGTCTAAAAGTAGGATTTCGTCTAAAGGGCCAGTCTGCAAAAATACCATTATATTTTTTTCAAAAGGCCCGAGTTTTAACGGATTTTATGCCACTGGTTTTAAAGTGGGATCTCTCTTGAGGAATTAGCTATGAATTCTTTTCATTGATTTGTTAATTTTTTCCAAAGCATATACGATTATTTTATATTACTTATTAGCTTTTTCTGACAGTTAACTACTACAAAAACGTACAAAAGAATTCATAGCTAATTCCTCAAGAGAGATCCCACTTTGAAATCAGTGGCATAAAATCCGTTAAATATGAGGCTTTCTGAGAAAAATATAATGGTATTTTTGCAGACTGGCCCTTTGGACGAAATCCCACTTTTAGACTTTAAAAACGCTATCGCTTGGTCATCTACGGTCCAATAAAATCTATTTTTTTTCTCGTAATCGGCTATGGAAAGACAGGTTTTGCTGATTTCGAACCATGCCAATTGTTTCTTCCGTTCGCAGGATAAAAATTATTTTGTGTTTTCTTTTTAACGCGATTATACGGCGAAAGAGTGGTAACATTGAAAAAATGGGTATGAGGTAAAATATTGGAAGCAAGGGGCTTTGCAATCAATGTGGTACTGTCCACATAGAAAATTAAAAAAAAAGGGGGGTGGCCGGGTTGATATGGAGCGTCCCAAATGTATTTAAAATATTTTTTTCTATATATTATTCCCATTTATAAATTTACTAGAAGCAAATATTTATTTTTTATAATTTTGAAAATAGATAAATTGTACTTTAAAAATAATCATTATTTTGAAATATTTTTATTCATATTAAAACAGTTTTCTCGAAACTAAAAAAAATGTATTTTAGATCTTATAAAATTTTAAAATATTAAAAAAATATTCATATTTAAAGAATTTATGAACATTTTAAATTTGTATTTAACTTTAAGGATTTTAGGGATATATTATGGTAGCGTAATCCTCTTCTTTTGCAATCCACAAACCCTAAGTTTAATCTTCCTAATTTATTTGTGGCTGTGATATTCAGATTTAATAATAACCTACCCTCATCGCAGTTTTTGCCCGTTCGTCCTACAGGACAATCGCATTCGTAGCCATTGACCAGTGGCACACAGGTGGCGTCCTCGTAGCATTTGTTGTTGAAGGAGTCGCAGGGATTGGTGGGCTGGGCGCAGAGTGGACCGTACCAGCCCTCCTGGCAGATGCAACTAATTAGAGTGAACCAAAAAAAATTAATAATTAATTTTGTAATGGCCTTTAGAATTAGAAATTTGAAAAGTAGAGCTCACGTAAAGGTTGCTCCGTGCTGCAGGCAGGCGCCGTCGTGCTGGCAGGCGTGGCGATGGCACTCCCTGGTGCCGCATTGGCCCACCCCGCGACCTCTGACCCCGCGTGTCTCCTGCAGCGGAACGGTCACCTGACCCGCCTTCAGCTGCACATCGTATATGCAGCCCTGGAATCCCGAATGCAGCGGCAAATCGTGCGGCAGCGTATTGAAGTTTGCAATCTCATGACCTCCCAAATACAAAATGGGCAGCACATCCATTCGGCTTCCACTTCCCGGCGATCGTCCTGTGATATTGAACTTTCCATCCACCGAAAGCCACGCCTGTCGACCAATGCGACCCACTTTGATTTCGTATGGAACTCGCGGAGCATCCAGCCGGAAATCAATGGGTTTTTGGGTGAAAATACGACGAGGTCCTGCGCCCAGATTCCACGTCAGCATTATGTAGCCCTGGATGAAGCTCACCGCCAGGTGATCGCTCTTCTCGTCATGATATCCCGACTGGCCGAAGAATGCGAGCAGTGAGATTTGCGACATTGTCTGCGGCAGGATCTTGAAGCTCAGCTCGAGCGAATACTCCAGGGGTATGGGCACGGTGTAGGCCACAAACGAGGAGAGGCCATTGACGCTACCGGAGAAGGAGGGAAGGGCCACCTCAAGATCTATGAAATAAGAATATTTAAAATACATTTTTAGCATTCATTTAAGAAATAAAATACAAAGGAGAAATTATACTTTTAAGTGTAGAGATCTAAATATTTATAAATCGCATTTTCATTAGGATTCTTGTAACTCTTTAATCGTTTAAAAATACGTTTAAAATTGATTTAAGATCTAATTGTATATTTCTGTTTTATTTGCAGGATATATCAGCTTTTTGTAATCCATAAATTAAAGGTAAGTTTAACAAGATAACAAAAATAATATATAATTTATTTAAACTACTTATGAACTTTTATTTATCTGTGCCACGTTTGAAAATGTGTTATCTATATATTATCTTGTAACTTATAACTTCTTATCGAATCAACATTAATTTTGAAATTAATTAATTGTGTAAGGCGTAACTGGTAGTCGTCTCTTCTTGATTTCCTTTGAATAATTTGGGATATGTTTTTTGAAGAACATTGTTTTTCCGATTACTTACTGTGCTCGCAGTAGTGGCCATGTTTGCCCAGGGGACACAGGCAGAGGTAGCCGCTGCCCGGAAACTGTACGCAGGTTCCACCGTACTGACACGGGTTGTCCTCGCACACGGATATCTCGCAGGTGGGTCCCATGTAGCCGGTGGGGCACTTGCACTTCCACTTCTCCGCCTTCTCGCCGTTCTCGTCAATATCGTTGGTTTCGATCTTTATGCAGGCGGCGCCATTGCGACAAGGACTTGATAGACAGGCCAAAGAGCCGCATTCCGTGATGCCAAATCCATCCAGGGCATCCCTACATAAAAAGAAATTAACCAAAATATGTTATGAAATCGGTAGTAAATTAAAAAAATTCATTTTATATTTCTAAACCCAGTCAAAACGTATTTACTAAATAGTATTTCCAAGAAAGAAGATCGGGGGTTACAGTTCACAAAATAATACTAATAAAATACATTCATTATAAAATTGTTAATTTATATTATATTTATTTAAGCTCTAGGATATTTATTTTAAATATATAAATAAATATATTTAATATTTATTAAATATATTTCAGTAGAATAGATTTTTAAGTAATGATAAGTTATTAATTGGTAAAATCTTAATTCTTGTAAAAAGTTTTAAAATTAACTTGTCAAATTTATATTAAAATATTACGAATTTAATTTTTCTCTGTGCAGAATTGAGACAGGGCGATGAGTTAGGTGTCGCAGCTAATTTCATGAGCTGGGCTAATTCAACATGCCAATACCATGGACAGAGTGTCCTTTTCGCTATCCTTGTGCGCCATTTGACAAACAGCCCACAGCTGTCAGCGCTTTCGACACGGATGTGACCCACCCCCTCCTCCTTTCTTCTGCCCCCTATTTTCTCCACCCCCATTATTACCCACAACCCTCTGCATTTGGGCCATCTGTTTGTGCTCGCGCTTTTATGAACGTTGCACACTGACGAATGGCTTCCGCATTCGCTGACTGGCTGTCCTCATCCCATCATCAGCACAGCTCCACCACCTCCACCTCCTTTGAGATGTCCTTTTCATCGGGTTGGCTGCATTTTCACTAGCAAACTTGCTAAGAGGCCATAATATATAAGCTTTTAGCATGGCTATTGCTTTTATGGTTAAGAAGTTCCTTTGGTAAAGAAACTTGAGGTCTACGGCAGCAATGAATTTGTCAAGAACACTTTATATGTACGTTTATGACATTTCAAGATTTATTTAATAGTTTAGTCGACTAGTTTAAGGAAAACCCTTGAAAAATAAAACCAACAGAATTTAGTGTTATTATACGATTAATTAGTATCACAGTTAGGGAAACGAGTCCAATTTATAACTTATTTAATGACAGTACTTTTGTTTATTTTTGCCAGTCCCATTGGGCACATGCGAGTCCATTTGGTTTATATGTTTTTTTTTTTTGGTATTAGCTACAAATATTTGCGACCTCTGGCCATATTCTTTATATCTCCGCACGTAAGCAGAGTTAATTTTTTCATGTACCTGCGAAAAAAGTTTTTAACGCTCGTTGGCCGTCTTTACTGCAACTCCTCCAAGGCTTTCACCACCTGCAACTTTGTGTGGCGGCATTTTGATGGTTTCGTTTTATTCCCGCCCCTTTCGCCTTTGGGGTTCCATCTACGGAAGAGTGTAAGCGGCATTAACATTTAAGAGATGCCCCCGGCGGAGATATATGCGTTCCCCTTTCCCCCCTTCCCCTCGCCATAAGCCCAAAAGAAGTCGTAACTTTTTGGGAGCTGTTCATTAGCCGTGGTCCAGTGTTCGCAGAGCCCAAAGGGCAACAAATAAGGGGAATTGGAGAAGAAGGTTAAGGGCACTCAGAAAAATATTTGTTTTATCCCAAAAAAAAATTGAAAATAACTTAACAAATATTTAAAAATTGTATTCTCTCAATCTTAAATAATATTATATTTATATTTATTTATTTATATTTTAAAGCAAACCTACATAAAGGTATATTTATTTAAGTATTTAATTAAAGAGTTTTTCTATGTAATTTAAGTATCTAATATTTTAATCATCAGTAAGAAATCTCTTTAAAAATCTTATTTTATATTTATAATTTAAAACAAATGACGTAAGCACAAAGATGGATTACAAATAAAAGGAATTTATAATTTACATAATAAAAATAAAAACAGATATGACCTTAGTAAAAACAAATAGTTACAAACTTACACGAATAATACTAATGATTGATTTTTAAATCCAAAACGAATGTTTTAAAATGATCTTAAAAATCTAAGATGGTACTCTTTCCCTCAGTGCCCACTTATAATGTAGACTCACCCGAAAATCTCGCGAGCCTGTCCGTTAATGCGCAGCGTATGAAGGCAGCCGGTGAAGCCGGTGCCGCTCTGGGCCGGCGGCAGTTCGATAATCAGGCCAATCGGTGCCTGGGGCGCTCCGCCCAGGTGCAGCCAGGTGTTCAGTATGGCCTCCGGGGTGTGGAGACGGGCCGGGAGGAGCTTCAGCCAGGTGGGCTGATCACCGGACATGGCCAACGTGTCGTTCACCAGCAGCGAGGCGTTGCAGTGTGTGTAATTCCGGCTGAAGTCCAATCTGCAAAAAGGGACATTCGAGGCATTCCTTTTAGCTTTCACTTTTTAATTTTTTTTATAGTATAAAGTGCATCAAATATTTAATACGTCGTACTTTTTCTTTGGCGCTGGTGTCTCTCCCTGCATTCCCGGCTTTTGGGGACGACTTTTGAGGAAAAATTCCCTACATGCCGATGCGTGAAAATATTTATGACACCACAATCCACCACCCCACGTCGCGAATTCCCTCGTCCACCCAAAAAAGGGTCCTGCCAGCAATCTGTTATCCTGAGCTACCTTTTGCCTGTTGACCTTTCAGAGAAGGCAATGCTTTCACGACCACCCGTATTTATTTACAGTGGTTAAATTTTTGTTTAAAAATTGGACTAAAGATTTTTACTATGTTCAGCAAACATGAGAGAAGATCTGGAGCTCTGTCAATTTTTTTTTATTTTATTTATATTTTAGAAATTATCTGCCTTTAGAGATAAAAATTCAAGATTAAAATATATACAACTACTCAAAAAAAAGCGGTTATGCATACGCATTAGAGCCCTGCACGAGTATACTCGTAGAGCCCTTTTTCTCCCATTTCAAAAAACAGCTCGAGTAAATCAGCTCACAAAAATGTTCAAATCGAATAGCTCAGCTCCTAAATTTTTACAATGAGCTACTCGACTCGTTCGAAAACAAAGGGCTCATGGAATCATAAGCTCATGGAATCATGGGCTCGAGTAGCTCAGTTTTTCGACCGGAGCTGAAAAAACCTTTTTTTTTTTATTTTGCAATAAGTTGGATGAAGGATTTTTGTGGCTTTTTATGCAACCGCAATATCTTAAGATCAACTCGATTTAATATGTTGTCGTCTTCAACAATTATCTTTGTTAAAAATTAAAAAATAATAAAACCTTTCTCCGCCCAAGAATTGCTATAAATAAATAGCTACCCTCGATGGACCGCAATTTTTTTTAACAGTTTGCCAAAAAATTGCTTGTCGACCATAGTTTTCCTGTAACCGTCTCTTCTTTTTTTGATTCTTAAGAAATCGCGGTCCACCGAAGATAATTATTTTGCTGCTTCTACTAGTGAATAATAAAACGTTTCTCCCCCCAAGAATCGCTAAAAAAAATTACCCTCTACGGACCGCGATTTCTTAAGAGTTTGCTAAAAAAAGTACTGGCGGTCGGCCATGATTCTCTTATAATCGTTTTCTCTTTTTGTAAATAAAATACTGTATATTTGTTTATTGTAAATGTTTGACATTAAGCCCTTGGAGCTATTTCTGTTCGAATAACGTGAGCTGTTTGTTTGGTTTGTTTTTTTGACATGAGCTACTCGAGCCAAACTGTTTGAAAGGGCTCTTGGAATCATAGGCTCATGGGAGGAGCTCTTACTCGATGATTCTATGATCCCATGACCTATGATTCCAAAGTCACAAACAAACAGCTCAAGCTCAAGCTCAGAGCTGATTTTAAACTCTACTCGTGCAGGGCTCTAATACGCATATACATACATGAAATACTGGTAAAGTTGATATTAAATAATATCATTTTGCCTAATTCTCTCTTGGAGATTCTCTTTTGGTAGTAAATATCAGTTTAACAATATTAATTAATTTATAAATTATTTTGATTTCATATAAATTAACTTTAAACCACAGTTTCCTGGCCATAGCCATTTCCACTCCGCCCAACAATTGGCTGCAATGTCAATCGACTGTCAAATTTTTGTTTCGCCTGTCCTGAGGTGGTATGGAATTTTTACTGCTCCTGTGATGTGACAGAGGTAAAAGCTCGGTGGAAAATACGGCGGGAATATTTCCCCTTTTCTGAAAGGGTCCACCAAATTTTATTGCCCCGCATGGTGTCACCTGATTTTATTTGAATGTTCTTTGTTGTGCGGCCTCATCCGCTGTATTTCTGATTTTATTTTTTTTGGTCGCAAGAATATCCCCTTTTTGTTTGATTTTGGGTTTGGGCAGATGGACGAACTGGGATTCATATCTTCGCGTTTATTGCATTTGAATGTAGATATTTTAATGCCAAAGAGCCAGTGCAATAAATGCCTGCAGAAAGACACATATTTTATTGTTATTTTATGAAGCAGAATAAGGCTATAAAAAAGTTGCCCATATGCTGGCCAGATGGGAAAAGTTTTCTCTGATTGCATTTAGTTTTTACAACATATGCAAAATGGATTTGACGTTGATTTCAGCAGTGTACATGAAAATACTTTTTCTTTAAAGCTATCCTATGTATCCTTTTTAAGTTGCAAAAGCCATTAAATTAATACCCTTTTACACAGCCTAAATTAATTACCATTTCCCTAAAATCATAGTTCCATTAACGAAACAAAACCAAAAATCCAAACTTCCCTTCAATGCCATTTAAAGTTCAATTAGCTGCACTTGACTGAACAACAAATTAAATTAGCATTGTTTACACTCGAAGGGAGTCCATGTTTTTCTTTGGGTGTGAGTCAGTGGGAAATCCTTGAATATAATTTATTGACACGGCCAATTGAATGCTATTGAAAACTTCTTGGCTCTGCGGAAGCTGCCAAGGAGAGCCAGTCATCCTAATTAATGAACTTAATACGAGAATTGTATTAGGCAAATTCACAGTAATTAAAACGAAATTCCCGTCGAAAGCGGAAAGAAATGTGGCCGCAATTAGGCCCGGACGAACGGTAATTGTTATTGCTTTCTAATTACACTAATTGTGCGCAACACCAGTTCGATGAAAGTCCTTAAGTAAAATGTCAATTGTGCCGAACGGCATTAGGCTCATTAGAGAGTGGGATTCGCTTTTCCCCACTATGGGTTAGATTTCCCCAAAGGGCAGGGGGCAACTATAGTTCATCGAAGGCCCGACACCATCGTCATCATCATCGTCGTCATCGAGTGGCCCCCGGGCGAAAAAGTCCTTTTCGGTTCCCTCTGCTCGGACGATTAAGCACGCAAGGCAAATAAAAATAGGCAACGAACATAAATTTGTTGCTCGTAAATCCACTTGCCAGACCAAAACACAAAAACAACACCCAACAAAGCGAGGGAAAAATGTAATATAATATAAGTGCACGGGAAAAAATATTTACAATATTTACTAATTAACTTGATATATTTTTAATAATTCAAAAAATGAAATTTCACTATTGCGCAGGAAGATTAATCCTTTTTACCAAGGAATCTTAAAATGAAGTTAAAAAAGAATTTTAAACTATTTCCTCTTAAAAAATATAGAATTAATTTAAATCAATGTAAATTCCTGCATGAAAAAAATGAACTAAAGATATAAAAAAATATTAACATTTATCCAATATTCAAAATAGTTTTGGTTGCTGCGTATTTAGGGACAAATATTAAAAGATTACAATTAAAATTAGTTATTAAAATTCATTATTTTTTTCTGTGCAAGTATATATAGGACGAGAGGCCCTTAACATCGGACATTGGATCGCCCCGAGCTGGGACCAAGTGCTAAAAAGTAAATTTGTGGTCGATTCGATAGTCGTAAAATGTGAATGTGTCCCCCTAGCTGCCTCTCACTTTCGCTTTTTTGTACTGCCCTGGTAAATTATTTATATGGGCGGCTTTCTCGCTCACACTTTGTCCTACTTTTTGATATATACATATATATTTATTCCTTAATGTCCTGTTTATGCCAGCGTTTCGTCTATCCTTGATTCGCCGGGGGAATTAAATTTGCCCAGATTTGACTTTGGCCTTAGTCAAGTTTTATTCGCCTTAAACGATTATTTGGTCATTTTCCATATGCGCTTAACCCATCAATTTGATGGCAATTTTTAAGTAATTGCTCACAGCTGAATTGTAAACAACCCATTTTCGTGGCGGAAAATTGAGTGATTGTGGGTTTTGACTTGCTGACAATTTGATGATGACTTTAAGTGCCGGTCATTTGAATATTGCAGGACTATTTGATGACTTTTTGAGTCAACAGGTTGATAATGGTGAAAATTGTTGGGGCATTGATTTTATAAATTGTTTTAGACGGCTGCAAATATTTACGTTGGAAAATTTTTTTTTAAGTTTCAGGATCTTTTAATTATTACATTAACTTTTTTTAAAAACTCAATAAATTTTTGTTCTTTTACTAAATAACTTTTTACACTAATGCACAGTGGTTCCGCTTGTATGGGAGCAGCGGCCAAAAATACTTCTAGTTGTTATATTATTACGAAATTTTCCCCAAAATTCTATAAAAATATTTTAAATATAGCAACAAAAAATTGGACATATCGCCCGACTATATCATATAGCTACCATACAAAATATCGGACCAAATTTGAAACTCGTTGCTATTTTTGGTTTCAATTTTTTTTTATTTAACTATTATTGCATCTAAATCATATTTAAGCGGATAAGAAACCACGCCTTCGGGTTCTTTTCCGCCCACGAATATTAATCCGTTAGTTTTGATTATTACCTGTAAATTACTTGAAAAATAAAAAACCCAATAATAATAATAAACAAAAAATCCAATAATAGCAAAAGAAAACAAAAATTACCAGGGACCGTAATCATTATAAGCGAAATTCAAAAAACTTAGAAATAATTATTATTAATGAGTTTTATAAATATGTATCAGGAATAAACATTATTTTTGAGTTTTATAAATATGTATCAGGAATAATCATTACATGTGAGCGAAAAAAATATCGCTCCCAAATAATGTTTATTTTGAGAGCGATATTATTTCGCTTAAAAATATCACTCTATGTGCAATTGCAGCCGCTCTAAGCTGAATTTTACAAAGATTTAAATGTGTGCTTGTAGGTGGAAGCACGGAGCATATATACAGATACAAAAAAAATGGATTTTCTGTGTATAAACCATTTAAAATGCGGCTTTAAGTTTACAAGAGGTGTGTGCGTATCACATTATCTATCAACAGTAGACATTTATGTCATTTATGTGTTACTAAAACGGCTTACCAAGATATAATGAACTATTCCACCCAGAACTAAATCGATATGTAGCCTAGGTGTTAGTGTGTTGGTAAACAGTGCGGTGAACACGAGTTCGTACCCCACACTTTTTTTTCTCCTTTTCTGCAAAATTTTATTTTTTTTTTTATTACCATTTGTACTACATATCTAGGCAACTGATATATTTTTAAACTATTGCACCGCGATCCAACTCGGTAAGATTTATTTAAGTTAAAAGAAAGTAAATCAAACAAAGAATATAAACCCAACAGTAACATATTCTGCCAACTAGAAAAGCATTTATTTTATTCATTTAGTTTAACAAATAAAAGCTTTTGTAAGGACTCTGAGCTAAGATTGCACCTCAAGTCCGTTAGAACAAGTTTAAGAGCGGAGAACGACCTCTCGACGCTAACTTGTGTGGCTGGAACCGCGTGCACTACTGTGGCCAGCTTATACAGATAAGGATATGCAAACTTTTGTTGCTCCCAATACTCCATGATGCCAGTGTTCACATCAATTGGCTTGGGGTTATATTGATCGATTTCTCGATTTGCTGCCTTTATATTAAAATCCATGATTTCATCGCCTTCTTCATCACTCGATGCCACTTCAATCGAGTCTAAAAACTCACTTAGCAGGGAGCTACTATTGCTTCCTGCTGCGTTTGCAGACGAAGAGTTCTCTGTAATTGATGAGCGAATCTAAAACAAATAAAAAAAGGTAAAAAACATAAGTGTTGATTTGTGTATTTATAAAGATAAATATATTTACAGCACTTTGTGATTCTGACGATGTGGAAGCCTCCTTAATGCATTGCTTAGGATGAATCTACAAAAAAATTAAAAATATTATTATCAATTTAATATTTTTGGTGGATATATTTTTTTGGCTTACGTTTTGCTCTATATTGAAGATTTTTACAATCAGTTCTTTGAGTTTAGCCCTAGCGTACATTAAACTGGTTTGACTTTGTAGCAAGACTCGCCTTATTCTTGGGTCCAAATAAAGGCTACATACAACAGCATTGCTTGCCAATAGGCTTTCCTCCCGACTTTCTATACATTTTTTGAATGTCTGGCTGGTTGAACTGTTCATGACCCCAATTGTCAGTTTTAGCTCAAGCCACAGTTTGTAGAAGTCCCCCATGTATAGCTGAGCACATTGCAATTTTTGTGTTGCTATATAAGCAGGCTCCAAAGTATTCACCAAGTCTTTAAGCTCAATCCATTCGGGAACACTTAATCTTTGTGGAAGCTCAGAATGTTTCTTACAAAACTCTTCAAATGTCAAAAATTTTTTAAGCATGCTGTACGTGGAGTTCCATCGCGTAGCTACGTCCAATACCGGTTGCGCCAATGACTCTTCCTTTATGAAATATCTGTAAGCCGGTGTTCTAAGAAGTTTTATAATACTTCTTGCCTTATTAATGGATTCACGGCAACCGATTGCCTCAAAAAATTGCTTAATCGAAAGCTGCAGTGTATGTGCAGCACATTTCACTGATTGGATAGATTGTATCCGTAGGTCCTCGAGAAGTTCTTCTTCGTCGATTGGCTCTCCATCCGATCTTTTCGCATCACATTCTAGGTCGCTTAAAAGTTCAACAGATTTTATCATGTTTCGCCCATTGTCTGTTGTGCATGCGTATATTTGATCCTGGTTTATATTAAAAGCATTTAAGATGCTCGATATTTCAGAACAGAGATTTTGACCGGTGTGTTTTTTGTTGAGCTCTATTATACCCAAGGTGCATATAAACAGCTTCCCTTTGCTATAAATTTGAGCGTTAACGCCCAGAACTCCTCTATTGCACCTTGTCGCAGTATCCATTTTTAGACATATTACTTTTTTATTTAGTAAAGATATAATCTTTGCTTTCATATGGTCATGTTTTTCACTGACGATATCCATAATGTTCTTTGACGTCACGACATTCATAGACAGACCACGAAAAATTTGAGTGGTAAGGACTTTAAAAGCCTTGGAGTCTAGGACGGATAAAGGCATTTTTTCTTTTGTTACCAACTCAATGCATGCATCTTTTACTTCATTTTGGGTCATGGTGGACGAATACTTTATTTTTTTTTGAGCAACCTCAACGTCCTCCTGCTTTCCCCTCTCAGAATTGTACCACTCCAGGTGCCGAGTTTTTAAGTGCCGCTCCAGGTTAGAGTTATAGTTGCCTGTTAAGTCTTTCTTGCAAATTTTGCATCGAGATATGTTTTTTTCTGCATCGAAAGAGAAACATTTTCGGAACACACAGTTAAGTTTTCGACCCATTTTACTGAAAAACTTATACTTTTGTTGTCAATAATATATCAGTTGCCTAGATATGTAATACATTTTATGTATATTATTCACAGTAAAATACTTATGTATTTATTATGAGTATGTATATTGTTATGTTCCGTGGTTCAAAAATATATTAGTTGCCTAGATATGTAGTACAAATGGTAATAAAAAAAAAAATAAAATTTTGCAGAAAAGGAGAAAAAAAAGTGTGGGGTACGAACTCGTGTTCACCGCACTGTTTACCAACACACTAACACCTAGGCTACATATCGATTTAGTTCTGGGTGGAATAGTTCATTATATCTTGGTAAGCCGTTTTAGTAACACATAAATGACATAAATGTCTACTGTTGATAGATAATGTGATACGTACACACCTCTTGTAAACTTAAAGCCGCATTTTAAATGGTTTATACACAGAAAATCCATTTTTTTTGTATCTGTATATATGCTCCGTGCTTCCACCTACAAGCACACATTTAAATCTTTGTAAAATTCAGCTTAGAGCGGCTGCAATTGCACATAGAGTGATATTTTTAAGCGAAATAATATCGCTCTCAAAATAAACATTATTTGGGAGCGATATTTTTTTCACTTCCAAGTAATGATTATTCCTGATATATATTTTTAATACTCAAAAATAATGATTATTTCTGAGCAATATCAATTAAAAATCAAGAAACCATGATCATTGCGGATTTGAAAAGGTTATCTAAATAGTAACCAAATGGTGTATTTCATTTGGTTTTCCGACTATTATAAGTGACTGATTTTTAGATTCAAAAAATAAAAAATAATGCTTATTTTCGGTCCCTGAAAATTACAATTTGAACCTAATAAAAACACGAAACACGAATAAAGAACACAATAAACAGCTGATTTGACCTTAAAGACAAAAATAGAGGCTGTTAGTAGATTGTTGATTATGGACACATCTGCAAGTATCTGCAGCTAGCTTTAACTTTTTTTATACCTTAAGGTATTAACAATTACACTGAATAAAAAATGAATCGGGGAATCTTGGGGGAACACAGTTAAAACTTTAAGTAAACATTAAAAGACGAATACAACAGCTGCTAAAAACATTAGAAAGTAATTTCATAATAAGGACAACACAAGTTAGCTTTTATTAATATCGAAACTTAAAAATAATACCTTTAACTTCAAAATCCATATCACAGAATATTAATTTGGACACGTAATTTAAGAAATACACGCTTTTAAAGTTAGTGATGCGCGCAGTTTTGCTTTGCGACTAAACACTTGCTCACGACTTTAGGTCTTTTTTTTTAAAGTACCGATAGTTTTCCAGAAAAATCTGGTATGCCACAAAGAAGCTTGAGCTTTTTAGAGAAAATTTGCATACCCTTTTCCAATTTTGGGTTCAGTCGATTTTTTGAATTTTGGCCTATGGGGGAAACCACTGTGTAATGTTGGCCCATTTAGTAACTTTAGCATTAAATGCTCACAAATTTTTAGTTTATCCGCCAGTTAACTGCAACTATTTTCGTACATCTGATGCAAGCCAAAACCCATTTAAACTTTATTTTCCTCATTTTGAATGTAATGCGCTGCGATAGTGAAAATATTTGAATTACTTTTAAGTCCGTCTGTCTTTTTTTCCTTTTTGGCCAGGAAATGTTAGTTAAACGATTAATTATCCTCATACCCTTGGCGTTAAAATTCCGTTGTGAGCATTGCAAATGCGGTAAATTAAATTTTCAACCAAGGAAAAATAAGAGAAAAAGTAACCAAAAAAATAAAAAAAAAGAAATCTCCAACTAATTACGCATGGATGGCAAAAGTGGAAGCCCCGCAGGATTTAATGTCCGTGGAAATGGGCGAGCGGAAATGGGCAAGTGGAAGTGGAAGGTCGGCGCCGAAGAGAAGCTAAAAAACTGCAATTTATTCTACACTTGAAGCATTATAATTTGTGGCCTCTGCGGACGAACAGAGGATGAAATGGGATTCGACGCGGGCCACGTTTAATGGGCAATGTCCTGACCGCCTGTTCCCTGACACTGACCCATATGCTGACCTCCACCTTGCGGGGCGCGCAGTTTAAAAAGTTAATTAACATGCCGGCAGTCGTCGACGCCCCGCTCAATCATTCGCAAGTTGGGGGCGTGACCCACACTTACCTACCTCCATACCTGCACTGGGAGAAATGGGCCTCTAATCTAAGTCACGATCTTATATTTCCCAAAGTTGGAGTATTTCGGATACAATATGAAACAAAAATTGATCCAATGGCTCTCTATCTTTTTGAGTTATTTCTAAGATAATTTTATAAAATGTTCAAAAAAATGTATATCAATTTTAAACAATTTATAATATTTTTTAAATGTAAATTGATTCAAAAATATTAAAGAAACTTTAGAAAATAAATAAGGTCTCGTATTTTCATAAATCTGTCTTATTGTTGCATGGTTCTTGATAATAGCAAATTTTTTCCCCAGTGCATGTACACGCGTAATTGCATTCCGTGGTCGACACTTTTCACTTACTCAGCTCGAATGGTAATTTCGTGGCCGGTGTTCACCGGCGTTTCCAGTTCGCTCAGCAGCATCGTCTGCAATCCGCAGGAGAACTGGAATTGCATGAGTCCTTTCTGCAGGAAGAGGGCCATGTAGTGACCCCCCTTGGTTCCCTGGGCCGCGGCCAGCATGATCAGTCCGTTGGTGGCCCGCGTTCGCACCTTCAGCTGAATGTGCATCGGCAGGACGGCGTCCAAGGACTCGTGGCCCCCGATGTCCTTGTAGATGCGGTGCGAAACATAGGAGTCGCCAGAGAAGGCGGCATTCCGGATGATAATGGGCAGCTCGCAAAGAGGACCCTGGCGGTCGAAGCGACAAACACACTGAAAGAAAAAAGATTCCAAAAATATTATAAAATAATTATAAATTCAAAAGGAAAAGAATTGTTTGCTTTTTGAGTTTGTATTTATTTTTGAAGCTTAATATTCACTTAAAAACTAAATACCTAATCAAACTTTTCAGAAAAAATATTAACTTTTGTTAAAACATTTTTTAAGAAATATTTTAAAATAAAAGTGATGTTAAAATATCGTAATTAACTCAACTGAATAGGATTTAAGTTTCGAATCCCCAACTATTTTCCTTACACTTTCAAGGCACATATTTACAAGTAGCTACAAAATATTTACAACCCGAACTTTGCACTAAAACTTATAGGAAAGTCCCACCAAAAAGCGGAACTAAACTTGAACAATTTTAATTTAATTTCTGCCCACCACGCCGCCACTTTTGTTCACTTTTCAATAAGAAAAGCACGTTCAAAAAATGCCAATAAATTGAAAAGTAATATGAATTAACTTTTTGGCTCTCCTCGGTATCGAAGTTGCCGTCGCCTTCCTTTTTCGGTTTGTCCATTGTCCTGGTTTTAATAATTTATGCCGCACCAGGGGACGCTCAAAAGTGCAAGGAGCGAAAACTGCAACTGCAACAGGCGGGCCAAGGAAAACACAGCAGTTCTGAGGGGAAAAGGGGGACCGAAAACTTTTCCCCGATTTTTCCACTCCGCCCCTCAAATTGAGCAAATTAAGTGCCAAGAAAGCGGGGGAATAAGGTAAAGCAACGCAACAGTCACGTTGGCCAATGCCTTTGGTGGGGGAGGCGAAATGACAACCCATTAATGGGAAGTTATCCATATGTTGGAAGTTGCCCCAAGGAGTTTGGTAGGTGCTCCTAAAAAAAAATATATGACAAATAATATTGAACCACTATACGGTCCAACGGTTATTTATGTTCTTTAATTATTTCAAAAGGAAATTACTACCATTATACTAAGAGAATTGATGGTTATGAACTAAATGGTACGTGTAATCTATAATAGACATACCCAAAAAAAACTTAATATGAACGATGATCGATTTGGTGTTATGTGGTATCAACTTTGACTTAATATGCTCGAAATGTAAACACATTCGAAATTCGAACTGGCCTAATTATAACCATTTTGAATGTGTCTTTTTCCCTCCCACTATTTATTGCTTTCTTTTTCGAAGTCAGAGAATTTTCGGGAGAAATCGGTGTTGCACGGTAAAACGATATGCGTACGATATGTGCATTTTCTTCAAATAGAATAAAACCTTTAATCAAATTTTTTGACTTTCTAATTCAATTTCTATTAAATATTACAAATTCAGCTACTTAGTACATATAAAGCACAGATTTTTATTGAAATTTCAGCATATTTATACTTTCCTCTTAACTTTGAACTCTTTATAAAGCGCCGTCTTAATTGTAACATAAATATTTCAATCTGTAAGGACATTATTCAAGCTTTTATAACCCGACACGAAAATGAAAACCCTTTCGCAACACCCCCGCTGTTTGGCGGAAATACAAAATACCGAACCAGAGTAAAAGGATTGAACAGACTGCTTTTCACCAGCCATTCTTTTCCTCGGGGCAACAAATTTCCGCTGTTCTTGTTTTTAGTCGCACACTTTGTTTGCCAGTACAAAAAACATTAAAATCGGCTCCCTGCTGGGATGATTTTTATTTTTCCATCACATGTTTACGGGTCGCGGATCTCGATGCTCATATCATATCACATTTTCATAGCACACTTTTGCATGCTTTTTCAATCCGTTGTGACCTTGAAAAAAATATTGAAAACTTTTCTAGTTGCTGCTAGCGCTTTCATAACAATTATTTGAAGTGTTTGCTGCAAGTTTATTCGCAAACTTTGTTTTTGTTTGCCCAACTTGGCTGTAGTACCGCTCTTGTTAGACAAATGAAGCTGGGAAAAAGCCGGAAAAACGCGGATTGTGGGTGTTATTCAGCATCGAGGGCACCGAGTGGGCTGAATTTAGTTTTTCACACAATTTTAGCCGACTCTGTTCATTCTCTCTTTTTGTTTGCCTCCACTCACATGTGCCCTGCTAACAGGAAACATTTTAATTAAAGCTTTTGACCTTGCGGCATTTGGCTGGCGCATAATGAATGTTGGCCAAAAACAAAAAAGAGCAGAAAAAATACAGTAATATGTAACGAAAATGAGCCAAGGGAGAACATGTGGCAGATTTAAGATTCAAATTTGTGTGGCTGGGTGGAAAAAAAATAAACGGAAATGAGTCCTTGCTGAAGAGGGAAAACTTGAATATTCTTTAGCATTAAATTTAAATGTGTTAAACCGATTTAAATTGTGTAGATAAAATCGCAATAATGTTATGTGAGTATTAAAATTTTTTTTTTTTTAATTCTTTTTTTTAGCAAAATAAATATTACACTAAATCCAAAAATTTAAGCCGTTGCGGCTTATATACCCTTCATAAATGGAATTAGTCAATTGAAATATGCTGCATTTAAATCTTAAGACACTTTTTCAATAAAAACCTTACAAAACAATTCCATTTAACATTACTATATTCTGCAAAACCGCTTAGTAACTAATACTAGTATCTCTCAAAATAATTTAAAGCACTCAATTTCAGCAGCTGGATTATTCCCTCAGATTTTCTAAAGTCCTTCACTGGCCAAACATTTCCACCTCGTTTTCCCCATTTGCGTTTCATTGCGTTGGCCAGATGGAAATTAATTGTAACACGCCTTTGGAAATGTCAACAGGCAAATGCCTGGAATGGCCTGAATGACTGAAGTGCACTCTTCAAATGGGACGATGAATGGGGTGGGGGTGTGGGGTGTGGGGAAAGCCATCGCTGGGAAACGGGGAAAAGAGTCTGCGGAGGACGCATTAAGTCAGGGAGACATGTGGCGGTGATGGAGGAGCCTAAAAGGGCTCAACAAAGTTTTCATTAGTGGCATTGGCGGTGGCAAAAGCAACGCAATGCAGACAGTAGACACACTGAGCCTGGGGAAAATTGGATGAGGGGGCGGGTGGTGTTGGAAAATGGGTAGAAACCGGGGGCTGGCTTGGTCCCAGAAGCCAGGCAAACATTTTCCAAAACCAAAAACTCGGCGGGGTAGCACTTGAAATGTGCTTAATGCCACTTTACGAGTGACTTTCGCCGAGTGCGAGTGCCACTTTGCCTGCACTTCTCCCATGCCACGCCCCCCATTTTCCCCCACCGCCCTTCCATTTTCCCCTCACATTTCCCACTTTTGCCTAACCAATATGACAGCTGACATATGTAAGTGTATGTCTGTCGCTCTGCCAGTCTGTTTTTTGTTCCTTTATACAAATGCAAAAAAGGCGACGTGGGAAGAGATGGCAAATCAACAAGCACTGAGGGAAATAATTCACAGCATCCTTTAATTTATACTTTTTTAAATGCAGGAAAAAATGTCATTATAAACTCCTTGAATTAAACCCTAAAAAAAATATAAAAAATCTAACAATTAGATACATAAGTCGATTAAAAATGTTATTTATTCGTATTACGTATACGTAATATTTTTAGAAGTGGAAATGTTTTTTAATTGTATGTTTTTAAAAACCAATACAATATTTGTTTTTATTTATTCATTTTATAAATCATTAATCGAAAAACCTAAAAACAAATAATTATTAAAACCCAAAAATTTGGTTAAAAAAAAAAATAATTTTATTTATATAATTACGTATACTTAATATTTTTAGAAGTGCATAAAAATGGCGAATCTGAAAATTAACAAAAGCCTCGAGTGTGTGTGAGCTGCTGTGAGTGTTTGTGCAGTTAGTTTAATTACTTGGCAACAATAAAGTGCCATATGCTCTGTGAAATAATTTCCTCTCGCACCTTTTCTCTATTTGCTTTACTTTTCTTGGCCTGCATTAGTGTGAGTGCTTGAGTGTGGGTAAGTGAGTGTGTGGGCGGTTGTGTCACACAATAACAAATTCATCCTGCGGTGTTGTCTCACTCACTCAAGCGCTAAATTTATTATGAAAATTTAATTTTTTTCTTGTTAACATGTTGGCCACATGCCGAGTGGCTTTTCATCCCTCTTTCTTCCCTTAATTTCCCCGCTTTTCCCCGTTTTTGTGTGTGAGTGCCTGTGATTCATAGGTACACTTTGGAGATCTATGTATGTACGTGTGTTGCAGCTAAAGTTTATAAATAAATTGCCAGCTGGCTTTGTTAACTCATTAACTGGGTCTGAATAATAAATTAGTTGCATTAGTGCCGCTAAACTTCTTGTGTATAGAGTGACTTAAGAGTTTGCAACCTGTTCTGTGGTTGAGATAGATTTATCTTAAAAAATTCGCATTAAAGAAAATATTGTAAAACATTACAAAGATATACTATTTTAACAACCGATTTAGAACTCTAAAAATAACTACAGTTTTTGCTAATCGTATCTCTTAAACAAATATTTCTTTAAAGAAATCAGTGTAAATATTTGTACAAATATAGACGATGTATCCTTAAATTTGAAAGAGATTTTTTATTAAGCATCCTATCCAACTTTGCTTGTGGCTTTCATATTAACCAAGCACTGTCAACTCATATTGGCCTCACGTTTCGGTCGTAAAAAACTGGAATTGCATGTGGTGCTACTAATTTGGCTAACGTTGGGCGCCATGCTGACATATTAATGGTGATATATTTAGTGGTTGTTGGGGAGTTCTCGGTTATCGAGATATTGCAACACACTCTGACCTTCAAAAGGGGAATGAATATTAAATGATACAAAGCCTGAGGGGCGGAAATTACATGGTCATTGGTGAGAATTTGTTAACCATGTAAATATTTTAATGACCTACACAATTTTCAATAAATTTCAATGCCTCTGGTTGAGTGAAAATTCCAGTTTAAAAGGGCTGCAAATAATATTGAAACAGCATATTAAACAACAATGTTGAATCCTTTCGAGCTTTTCCCAAATGTAACTTCCCCATATCAGCCGAAATTTCCAAATAAAAATGGAAACAGAACTAACATGCAATCATTTGTGAACAATTTTCCGGTTATTAGTACCCATTTGAAATGGCTTTCTGTTTGCCATCGAGTTTCGATATTTCCCCTCTCGCTCGGTCTTATTTTTAGCTCTATACCATCCTCTTTTTTTGGGTGGGTTGAAATTACCACAAGCATTTTCATAAATAGTTGAATAGGCATACTTTGGCAGGCCTGCCATTGTTAGCTGTTAGTGCAACTAGAGCAACTGGGAGGGGCTTTTGTGGTCTCGCTTGCCGAACATTTTCTCCGGCATTTTGCTATTTGCTGTCTGATTTTCTACCTGAAATTTTCCTGTTTTTAATGCTTCTGTTATTTCCAAAGTTCTTAACTATTCATTTACGAGAGCAATTGGCATTTCTGAGAACTTACAGGCAGGCAAGAGACTACAAAAATGTAAGATATTATTAGAGCAGACAGATAGAAGGTTGTGCGCTGGCAAAAGTTTTTACCGGAAATGTGCCAGGAAAAATATTCCAAAATAAACTTTGGTTTTGATTAGAGCAAGAAAACATGATTTTCATACTAGGGGTGCAACAGAAATCACAAGAGTTTTGAAATCACTTAAAAAGGTGTCTAAAAGTATGCAGGAAATATTTTTTCCTAATTGTGGCATACTTTTAGGCACCGTTATAAGTGGTCTCAAAAACCTAGGGAGTTTTTTAAAGCTTCTTTGGTTAGCAAGTAATAAACTCCAACTAGATAATTTGCCTTGTATAATTTCCACCTGAAGCAAGCCAGTACTTCGATTATGTGACTGTCCGTTGGCCTAGCAACAATCTGCTTAGTAAATCTGCTTACAAGTCCTGCCTTTCCCCCGCTCACCTTGCCCGACAAACACGTGATTATTTATGTATAAGTTGAGCACATCTGTGGAAATCTATCTGCATCTCTATCTGTACGTGGGCAGCTGAGAGCTGTGAGGTCCTCTCAGGTTGTCAATTTGCAAATTTAGTTGGCGCCAGTGCAACGCTCGTGGGTGTGGCCGTTGAGTAGGTAATGCTAATGCTCCCTCGTTTGCCGAGTATCCTATTAAAGGGTCTGATTAAAGCCTCTCGGATTGCAGGGACTGTAAATTGTATTTACAGTGGGGTTAAACGGGAACCTAGCAACTGAATTGCCGTGGTTGTTTTAGATTTTATAGTGGAGAGTAGTCATTGGTTGCCCCTAGTTATGTTTATTAAATTAAGTAGTAAGTATACTTTATTATTAAATCCATTTTTAAAAATTGGTAACCGATTTTTTAGTGGTAGGAATGGTAGATACATTAAACTACTTTACTTCCTACACAGGGTATTATGGTAGTCCATTTTCGTTTTCCATTCCTGTTACTTGGTGTATTTACCATTGCCTAGGCAATTGCAGCCTTAGCTGGCATATTAAATGACTTATTAATGGTCGGTAGGTGGAATTGGAAACGGAACCCGGAGGCGCACAACTCCAACACGGCCAATTAGCAACTCAATGGGGTTGAAAATTGTGAAGTTGACTGCTCGCACACAATCAGCACCGTAGGATGCCTCGTTATACCCTTGCAGAGGGTATTATGATTTCAGTCAGAAGTTTGCAACGCAGTGAAGGAGACGTTTCCGACCCCATAAAGTATATATATTCTTGATCAGCATCACTAGACGAGTCGATCTAGCCATGTCCGTCTGTCCGTCTGTCCGTCCGTCTGTCCGTCTGTCCGTCCGTCTGTCCGTCCGTCTGTCCGTCCGTTTCTACGCAAACTAGTCTCTCAGTTTTAAAGCTATCGGGATGAAACTTTCGTAAAAGTCGTATTTCTATTGCAGGTAGTATATATGTCGGAACCAACCGGATCGGACAACTATATCTTATAGCTCCCATAGGAAGGATCAAAAAATGAAAACGTAAAAAAATTCTAGCTCCGGTGTTTTTTGAAATTTTACCTTCTACTCTTGGGAATATTTTTTTTTATATATTTCTGAATTTCGGTTTTTTTGTTTTTTAAATCGGATCACTATATCATATAGCTGCCATAGGAACGGTCGAAAAATTAAATCGAAATTAATGTGAAAAAAATTATATCTTTGTTGGTTTTTATTACATTTCCTTCTACTCTGGGATATGACTATTTTGAAATATTTCCGAATTTCGATTTTAATTTTTAAAAGATCGAACTACTATATCATATAGCTGTGATAGAAACGATCGAAAAATGAATGTGAAATAATAAGAAATTTAACATTTTTGCGATTTGTAAACTAATAGAATGATCTGCAAGGGTATATAAGCTTCGGCTTGCCGAAGCTAGCTTCCTTTCTTGTTTTACCTAGTTTTTGGTTGTTTTGGCATCGAACAAACAACTCGATTTCGTTAAGGTGCCAAAGTGCTGGGGTCCCTATCGATTGACCTACTGAGGCTGGCTACACTTGGGGAAAATTCGTTGGAAGGGTGTTTTAAAGAAGAAAAAAATCCAAAGGTGTCCAAAAGTATGCTATGTAAATATTTGAATTTAAAACTCCGATAGATTCACTCGTATTCACTGCATACTTTTATACACTTTCTTTTAAAAGGTTTTCGATTTTTTGTTTTTCTCTTTCGGTATGGTTTAATATTTTAAAAGTACGCATAAATATTTCAAAGTGTTTTTATTCAATCGGTTACTTACCCGCGATCCTTCGGATGTGGTTACGCAGGTGCCGCCATTGTAGCAGCCCAGCTTGATGCAATCGACATCGCCTGCCTTCTCCTCGGGCACTCCGCCGGAACCCCTTCCGCCGGCGGAGGAGACCGTATTGCTGCCCTCCACTTCCTCGCTGCTCTCCGTGACAGCCGTTGGCTTCGTTTGGGAGGCCGTGGGCGGCGCTTCGGGTGTGGTGTAAACATTTATGGCCGACGTCGGTGGCGGTAAAGTTTGTGCGGATTGCGTGGATGGCGGAGTGGGTGGTATGGTGGGCGGTGGCTGGGTCACCGGAGGAAGGGTCACCGGTGGTAGAGTGGGTGCTGCCGTGGGTGGCGGTGGTGGCTCGGTAGCCGGAGGTGTTGGCAGGGTTGTTGCCGGCGGAACAGGTGGTGCTGGAGTGCCAGGTGGTGCAATCGTAACAGGCACCACCACCACCGCAGGAAGAACCGTTGTTTCGGGCGGCACAAAAGGCGCCTCTGTGGTCACCACAGCGGGTTCCTGAACCCCAATCAAGTCCTCCGTTTGCAGGGGATGTCCCGTTGTCACTTCCACTGGTTGTGGCGCAGTGGTGACCTCCTCATGATGATGATGGTGGTGATGGTGGTGCTCGTCCTCCTCTAGAGGCTGAAGAGTGGTTCCCTCCGGTTCGTGGTGATGATGATGGTGATGATGATGCGTCGTGGTTGGCAGCCCGGTGGTTGTGATCAACGGGGATATAGTCTCATTCGGATCCAATATGGTAACCACAATTTGCGGAGTGTGCGTTGTGGGTAGCTCAATGGATGCTGAAGAGTCGTCAGTGGGTGAGGTTGTGGTGCTCTGGACAGGTGGTTGCACTGTGGTGAATCTGCCGGCACTCGTTCGATGTGTGGTGATCAGCACTTCGGCGGGATATTCCGTGAAGAAAGGAGCCGCCGTGGTGGGCACCTCCGTCCAAAGGTGGTGCGTTGGGGCAGTCGTCTCCACCACATCGAGTGGTGGCTCTGTGGCAAATGTGGGCATGGCTACTCGTTGCGTAGTGGCTTCCTTCGGAGGCGCAGGGGGCGGTGTGGGTGTTACATAGTCTATGGAGATGCTAGTCTCAATCGTAGTCACTCGCTGCACAAAAATGGGAGCTGGTGTTGTGACTATTTCCACGGACTCCGAACTACTACTGCTGCTGCTGGATGAGGTGATGTCCACTGAGATTGTGATGCTGGGTGTCACCGTGGGTCGCAAAGTGGTGACCTCTGCACTGCCACTCTCGCTTTTGCTGCCACTCACTTCGAAATGGGGCACTGTGGTGAATTCCTCGGAGGTAATCACTTCACCCGAACTTTCTCCCGAGGCGGAAGTTTGGGATTTTCCCGGTAGAGGTGGTAAAGTGGTAAAGATGCTCGGTGATTCTTCCGATGAGCTGGAGGATCGACTTGTTGGCGGTCGAGCTGTTGTGACCGGTATTATTTCCTCTTCAGTTTCAGCTTCCGATTTCGATTCAGATTCCGATTCGGTTGGGATTTGTGGCTTGGGTTCTGGTTCTGGTTCAAGTTCAGGTTGTGCTGGAACCACCGTGGTTTGCTCTACGGATATACTGTGACTATCGCTTTCGGGGGGAGCCAAAGTGGGCGTCTTGATCTCCACGGAAACGACTTCCTCGGATGAGGAAGAGGATGAAGATGTTACCACCACCGCAGAGGTCACCACTTCCGCTGGTGCAGTTGTGGTGGCTACTATGACCTCGACCTCTTCGGATACTTTTGGTGGTAACGTTGTCTCTGGCGGAGTGACGGGCCTCACGGTAGGTGGCGCCACTGTGGACGTAGTGGTGGTTCTCCTAGGTGGAGCTTGCGTCACTGGTGCCGTGTAATTGCAGTCCAAGGACTCCTCGCCCACCATCAAACACTCGCAGAGCATACCAGTTAGCAGAGGAGGACATGAGCAGGAGAAGGTGTCCACTCCGTCGATACAAACACCGCCGTTCATGCAACGCGGACCCAGCTGACACTCATCGTACTGGAACTCACACTTTTCGCCATGGTAATCGGGAACACAATAGCAAGTGGGCACACCCTCCTCCATCAGGCACAGGGCATTATTCTGGCACGGATTGTCGGCACAGATGAGGATCTCCTCCTCGCAATTGATGCCCGTATATCCCATGGGACAGGCGCACGCGTAGGCGGCCAGTTTGTCCACGCAGACGCCTCCGTTTTGGCAGGGCGACGAGGCGCACTCGTTAATCTCCTCCTGGCAAATCCGACCATGCCAGCCCGCCGGACAGTCGCAGGTGAACTCCAGTCCAGGACCCTCGATGCACTCGCCGCCATGCTGGCAACGAGCTCCAGTTCCTGTTTGAAGGATATAGGAAAACGTAAAAAGTATGGAAGTTAGGGAACTATTATTGAAAACCTTAATTTGGTTAAACAAAATTATATTTTATCTCCTGACGAAATTTTTAACCTAATAAATTAGTGAACAATTTTGGTTTTCATTTCCCTCAGCTTATCTTTAATCCTTTATTTTTCCATCATCACTTTTATTTGCATTTTAATTAAAAGAAAATGCACATAAATATAAAAATTTAATAAAATTCTTTTTTATCTTCTGAGGAAATTTTTAACCTAATAAATTAGTATACAATTTTTGTTTTATTTTCTCTTAGCTAGTTTTTAATTATTTATTTTAATTCATTTTTCCATCATCACATTTATTTGCAATTTAATTAAAATTAAATGCACATAAATATAAAAAGAAGAATTTATTGCTTTGTTTTGTATTTGCTTTTCATTGCAAATGCATATAAATAAAAGTATTGAAGAATTTATGGCTCGGATAATTAATTCAAGAATTAATATTAAAAATTATTGCAACATTCTTTTCGTCTCCTAAAAAGCCATTTAATAATTCAAGTGAAAATGCTAGTTTGATGTTTTACAAATTTCCATTTAATGCCGTTTATATTTTGCTAAACATATATCCACCTTTGACAAGCTCGACCCAGTTTGGTCCCTTCATCATTCATCATCTCGAATCTCACTCACCTGTCTCGCAGACAGCCACATCCAGTTCGCAGTGAGATCCCAGGTAGCCCGGTTGGCAGGTGCATATGTAGCCATTGGTTCTGTCCCGACAAAGTCCGCCGTTCTGGCAGGGATTCGACATGCACTCGTCGACATTCTCCTCGCATTTGGATCCTGAAACGAATGTCGAATGAATAACCTTACTTGTCTGGAGGTCAAAGAGCCACCCACTTGTATTTTGCATTTTAATTATAGAAATATGTATATTTGCAGTTCAAAGTTCTTTTGCACCGAGGGAATTTATTTATTTATTTATAGCTGATATTGATATTGATATTGTTTTGAGGTTTAATTATTTTTCGCCTGCCGCAATGAGCTTTTAACTTATTTCACCAAAGGCTAATTGTTTTTAGCTTTGCGGTTTTAGTTTATGAATTTTAATTGCGTTTTTATATTGCGAACTCTTTGAAGGAAAATGTTAGAAAAATACGCATGGCATTTTAATTGATAACTGAAGGGGAATCGAATTCATTTCCATTTGCCCTTCAGTAAATTGCTGTACGGCCCTTAAATAACCTTTTCTTCCATTTGATTCAGTTTCAGTTTCCCTTTGCCTTTGCGTTTGAAACAAGTGCGCACAATTGAAGTGCAATTGAATGACCTTTCATTATATTCACCAATGTTCAGTTTCTCCTGTTTCCACATCTATCCTATTCCTTTCAATTTATTTCTCTACTCTTTATTCACAAAAAAAATAAGAAAGTGGAAAGTTTTCGATACAAGCGCATCAATGGCAATCAAAACAAGCCCTACAAGTGCTGATTTGGTTGCAAGCAATATAAACAATTCAAAAGGATATTTACACGCACACACACAGACGTAACCCACCCACACAGACTGGATATAAAACACACATGCCAAAATTTGTAGCTGTCCTTCAAACTCTGTGCATGAAGTGGCAAGGAGAAATGGGTGAGAACTTGTAGGAAAAGGGAAACTTGTAATAAATACTCTTTCTAAACTAGGAAATTTATTAATGTAAAGATTATTACTATTAAACAATTACAAAAAATACTTTACTAATCTAAAAAATTAAAAATATTTTAAAAACTTTTTAAATAAGTTTAAAAAATACTCTTTCTATTCTGAAAAATTTATAGAATAGAGCTTATTACTTTTAAATACAAAACAACATATAAAAATTCATAAAAATCATGTTTAACACTTTAAAAAAAAATTAAAAATATTGCTAAGCCCGATAATAAAATTAAGTCTTAATATTATTCAACATTCAATAAATAAAATAAATATTAAGAACAAAATTATAATATCGACACAATAATTGTTTGTCTGATAGAGAAATTAGACTACGCGCAATTCGAGAAACAAAAAAAAAACTAGACTCCATTCCAATGGCAGAGAATTTCCCAAGAACTTAGCAAAATTCTCAGTTCCTTTTTGGATAGAGCAATCTGCACTGCTGGGGGTATCGAGTTTGACAGCTAACAATGGCAACAAATGCTTGGAAATACTTTTCAATTTTCTGCTCAACAACTTGCAGCGACGTTGACTTGGTCTCAGTGTTTTGCCAAAAGGCAGCAACTGTCAGACAAACAGACAGACAATCTTCGCCATGGGGGATGAGAAAATTCGGGGGGGAAGTCCTTTCTATTGCCAGTGCAACACTGCGTATGAGTAATATTTTTGGGTGTGTGCGCACAGCCTGCTCTTTGCAAAATTTATTGCCAGCGAAATATTTTGTATGGCTGAAGTTTCAGAATTTATTTGCCCGGCATAGAAACGCCTTTGGAGTTTGGGCCTTTTGTTTGCGTTTCGCTGCCACCTTCTTGGCCAAACTCTTTTTGGCAACAAGTTGGCGAGAAATATGCTTAAAGTTTTTTTTCCGGCTCCACTCCCCATGAAAGTTTCCATCTTGCCTATCTTGTCTGGGCTGAAGAAAAAGTTCTTCTCTCGGTCTTTTAGAAAAAAAGCACTTCAAAGTGTCGAAACAAAAGTGTCAAAAAAGTCGGCGTTTGAAATTCCCCTGCACTTTGGCCAAATTAATGCGCCAAACGAACAAAGGAGGAAATCATCTTAATTTAAAGCAGAAAATTGCATTCAAGTGGACTGCAATTGAGGGGGCGGGTTCCGAACAATTTATCACTTGAACTCATAAATTATACAAAATACGTACACTGATGGGTAGAAAAGGAGAAAAAAAAAGGGAAAAGTGAAATGCTCAAATAGAAATGCAGCTGGCGAGCGGTCATAAAAGATAAATGTGCGTGTCTGGACCTTGTGTCTGGTTTTATAATGCAACAATAATGTAAGTCTATGCAAATGGGCCAGAGTCCTGAACATATATTAAATTTGCATAAGCACTAAATCAACACGAAAAGGGGAACTGAAAGCGAAGAAGGCATCGCAAAATCCTGGCGAGCACAGCACAGGATGTCAGTCGATGTCATTTGTTTGCCTTATGACGGGTGGATATACCAAATATATGTATCTTATGACTTGTAGTTATACGTGTGTATATGTTTAGATGTATCCTTTGTGTGCCTTTGTGGATTTCAGCTCAGCTTCAGGAATGTCTACCTAGCAAATATAGTTTAGTTCCCATGCACATTTCGATCAAACTATGCGGTCTGTGCTCGAATTTATATTGCATACTTCCAGGCTGTTGGCTCTGTGATTACATTTGCATTCAAGTCCTCATACTCAACTTAATTTAAATTAATTTATTAATGTCGGACACTTCGGAGAATGGAATCTTGCGCTTGGGATGTGTGATTCATTTCGGACAGGTAATTATGCAGGTACTTCTCGAAATGCAGGCAAATACAAAATAAACAAAGTAAAGTTGTCAAATTCTATCTTAAGTTTATTTATCTTTAAATTTTTATCAATATAAATTTTATTTTCATTTTATAAATGTTGTTTTAGTCCCCCAACCATAAATCTTTTTGTAGCAACACTTGCAATTATCAAACTCTTTAGTATCGTTTTCGGGATAAAGTATTCGTTTGTTCTATGGGCCTCATAAAAAACCGTATTTAAATTTATCGCCCGCTCGGACCCGTTCTTCGATTGAGTAATGGATTTTCCAGCCAGCCTGGCACTTTCTCGTATTTCACTGCCATGGCAGAGCAACAGCTTCAATTTCCCCATTCTGACCATAAAGTGCCATCAAGTCGCTGCACATTTCAATTTGTTTATGGCCATCGCAGCGAGGCAATCGCATTCTGCTTTATGATTTTAATGGTGGGAGGGGGAGCAGATAGGCCTTAAAATTCTACAAATATTTCAATTTTCCTTACGAACGTCCGTAAAATTTAATCACTTGTTTGAGAAATGCAGAAGTTCATACTATAACTTTTTTTATTGCTTTAAAAGTCGCATTTTGAGGCATCTCTAGTAAACCACTTACAAGGTGTCTAAAAGTATGCAACAAAATATTTTGAATCTGGAAATCCGATTGACTTTTTATAAAAGACGATATATGTACATTTACGATATATGTACATTTACGATATATGTACATTTGAAACCCTAGCCTCCCCAAAAATTTCAATATTATTTAAATTTGGTTCCCTACTTTAAGCTTTCCCAATAGCTTACAATATTGCGCATAGGAAATGTAGCTCCGGCGGTAAAGGAACACCCAAATGGTCAACTCTTTCTCCTCTTCTTTTTTTTCCGATTTGTGTGCTTCACATGAAATGTCACATTACGCTCCAATTCATGCACAAATACAGGAAGTGGTCAAGCACACAGAAAGCATAGAGAATACTGAGCAAGAAAACCCCTCACGCACAGTTCTTAACCCAAATTCAGTAGACCAGAGGCACCTTCTACGGAACCTTACTTCCTCCCCCTTTCGATTTTCTCACATCGTCTGGGTTTACCTTTCCTCAATGCATTCACGATGATTTCTGGTTTTTCTTGTTCATTGTTTTGGCTCCGTTTGTGGTTTCGGTGGGGCCTTTGCAATACTTTTTCTTGGGGTCCCGTGCAATGTGTGAAGTCGTTAAAGTGAAAATCGATTTTCATTTTATTTCACCATGTGCGTGGTTAGAGGTGAAAAGGGGGGAGGGTCGAAAAGGGGGCGGCATCGGTCATTTTTGTGGGCACAAAAAATGCTTCACTCACTGCCGCAATCTACGAGGCATGTTTTATGAATGAATTTTTTCGAATTGGACGCACAATTTTCCCCCCTATCTCTTTGTCTTCTTTTTTTCCGCTTTGTTTAATGGACGGGCTTTGGTTGTCCGGGTTTCCTCGGTTTCCATTTGGGAATTTGAAAATGAAAATAAAAAAGAGGCGTACAATTCTGACATTCTTCATGTCGATTGTTGGAATATTTGAAACGAAAAGGAAAATAGGAAAAATAAACCATTTATCAAATTTTAAGTGATGGTAAAATATTGATAAATTTTCGGTCAGCAAAATATTCGAAATTGATAAATGTTTGTTTCGGTTTCCCGATTTAAAATGCTTCTTTTTTAAGGAATCAAGTTCAAAGTTTTATTAAATATTTAATTTTGCACATTTTTTTCTGGAAATACTCTTAATTTTATAATACTTTGTTGGTGACCCTTAAAATTTTCTTTCGAATTTCACTTTAAGCCTGTACCTTCCCTCTTCCCATATTTCTTTATTGAAACTTTTTTTGCCTGTCTACTGCTTTTGCTGCCTCTTCATCGTTTTCTTGTTATGTATTTCTTTTTTGCTCTGTTATTATTTGCTGCTGGCAGCGAACTGTAAACATTTGTGCAACAAGGTACGAACATTTGTTTTGGCTTCGAGTCACAATAAACATGGCCATTTTCCCCTCGAGTCCTTGAGGCAGCTCGTCCTTTTCAGGACTCCCTTCTCCCCACCAGTCGATGCACAAATTGAAATTTGAATTTTATCTGCACACATTTTGTGCTTCTTATTTGCTTGTTACCTTTTCCCATGGAAGATATATATTGTGAGTAATGGAGAAAGGCAGGGGAAAAGCTGCTGGGCGAATGTGCATTCGAAATCTGGCATCGTTTCTAAAGGTGCATGAGTTGAAAATATTGCACATTTCGTTTGCATTTTATGCTCACATACTCGGATACTTTGCTGCAGCTTCCTCTGAAATCTCTGAATGAATGCATAAATGAACGAGTGAGTGCACGACAAGCTGAAAGTGCTGGCAGTCTAACAGAGATCAGGATTCGGCTTAAATTATAATTAACAGCAACTGGAGTTCGGAACAAAGAATGACAGAATTTGGTTTTGCTAGCAATTAAAAATGGATTTTTTGAAAAAGCATAACTTTAAGAGCATTAGGAATGGCAATCGAATTTAAGGGTATTTCTAAATCTGTTCTGACGACTTCAAATCACTATATTCCTTGTTGCAATTGGCTTAATTTTCCCCAAAATTAAATCCTTTTAATTTATTGGTTTATTCATTTGAAATTCTTCAATTACCCCAAAAGCAAGAACAGTATTTAGCTTGTTGGGATTTGAGCCACGTCTCCTCCGCAATTTGTATGCGAAACTAATCCCAGCCAGTGCAATCTATTATCATTGGTTTGGGGGAGTGGTGGATTTGGGGGTGTTCGTGATATTCGGGGGTTGGGTTGGCCAGCAACTTCCTTCTTCGAATCCATTGCCGTAAATCGCTGCCTGCGACCTGCGACAGTGAGCAATGAAATGCACTTTGGGTTCATTCCTGCCACCGATTCCTGCTCCAATTGCACGGATTCTGGGCTGCTTTCGAATGCGACGGGGAAACTAATCACGGGATCCATTCACTCAGCCAGCCCCCAGTCGAAAACCCGAGCAATTCATGTCACTCGCAATCTCGCAATTTCAATTCGCATATCTACACTCGAATAAAATGGTTCGAAATTCGTCTAAAGTTTAAAAGTCGTATAGAAAAATATAACTAAGTATTTGGAAATAATTTAAAATTATTTATAAAATAATATTAGCAACATATACCGCATATATAATACCGCAATAAATTTTTTTTAAATATTTTTAAATTTTTTAATAAAAGTGTCTAAAAGTATGCTATTAAAAATAACGTTGGCTTATTTCAATACCCCAATCATTTTGAGATATTTTGTAAAACATTTTTAGAAATTTTCCTCGCAGTGTACTCTTGATGTGAAATGCTTGGCCTGCACTTGAATGTCTTGTGGTGCGCATTGTTGCTCATCCAATTGCTTAGTTTCCATTTATTTTTTTTTCGGAGAGAGAGAAATCCTTGACAATAAGCAAGCAAGGAAATAGGAAAACGTAGCTCATTTTCACGGGGAAAAGTAATCCACACTTTTACACCCACAAAACGGCTTTGGAAGTGTATGTACGTGTATTAGCGCGTTTAATTAATTGCATTTTGTACTACATTTCCCCCAGCTCTGATTTTCCGTTTTCCTTCCTATTAATTTTCAAGAGAATGTTGCGTAAAATTAGAAAGTATTGTGTAGTTTTAATTTTTAAACTTCTGAGACTTTAGTGTGTGACTTAAAATCAATAAATGTATTCAAAATGGCGGAAAATATTTCTTTGCAACACAAATAAGTTATTTGCTAGTTGAAGTGTCGAAATAATCACACTCCCATCACAAATAAAAACTTAAAATAAAATGCCAAGAATATCTTTTATTGATACCTGTATTTATTTGAAAATAAATCAAAACATTTCTCCGAGTAGATTTACCCACCAATTAAGTTGAGTAACAGGATTTAGAGCATCAAAGCTTTGAGAGTACTTAATTGAGGAATTTTCTCGATTGATATTTAAAGCCAATTAAGCCTTTTTGCCACAAAACTATTTAATCACATCTGTTGTGTGGACAAATAAAAATCTTAATCGTATTCGATTACACGACTAATCCCAGGACCCGTGACAAAGCAAACAAAAATATCTCACCCGCCGCGTATGGGAAAAGTTCATCAAACTCACTGGCTGACATTATAAAATCAATAAAGCCATGAATATTTTACGCTGCTGTCGCACAGAATAACAACAGAAATGAACAGCAAAACTGAATCCCAAAGGACCATTGATTAGCCACCTCTGCGAAATGAGAAACGAGAAACAGTTGGTGGAATTGGTTTGAATTCTATTTATAAACACACACGTTTTCCGCTGGATAATTGAAATAAAAAATGTATGCGAATCGCTGAGTCATGTAATTGAAAATTGGGTGAATATTTAACGGAATAAATCGGGGCGCTGTCGGGAATTAAAGCTGCTGACTCTGATTAAAGGCTGCCGGTGCCGGAAAATCAAGGAAAAGAAACAAGCCAAATAAAGCCATGAATCGATGGATGATTCTGCGACTGAGCAACCAGATGCTTGATTGAATGTATCTCCCTGGCTACGTGAAAATGTGTGCAAATTGCCCGGCGAGCGCGAAAAAGTAGAACGAACAGGTGAACAGGTGCAAATTTATGCACACACACGCAGCCGCTCGCTCAAAAACTCGCTGATGAAGCAGTCCTAAAAAACGAAGGACTTTCTGCCCAGGAAAATTACGATAAAATATCAAGTGAGTGAGTGGGAAAAACAAAACGAAAACAAAACGAAATCCTTAAAAAAAGGCAAATATTCGTAAAAGGCGCAGAGGCCCATATTAAATAGTGTAAAAAATACTTAGATCTTTAAAAAATAATACATTCTATTTCTGAATTCTTTTGATTTTTATTTGGTATCAGTATAGTATTTTTAGCTATAAATGAAAAAGTTATAATTTAAAAATTCAACACTCTGCCCTCAAGTTACCATTTTTAGAGCATTTTTCTCTTCGTTTTTCCCACATTCGAGTGCCATCCTTTATTATTTTTTCATTGTTGATTTGCTGCATTTGCATGAATGTGAAATGCGAAATTTCAATGGTGAATAGGCCCAGGAAGACCTTCTTCCATCCTGCAGAAATCCCCCCTCCCCCTCCTTATTGTTTTCGCGTTGCAATGAAGCCAAGCGCTTTTCCCAACCCCGCTTTTACCATTTCCCTACACTTTTCACTTGGTGGCTGCAATGATTGCATAAAGGCAAGGAGCCAAGGAGCAAAAGGACAAAGGCATGCCCAACGCTTTGTTATTGGATTGTGTGATTGTGTGGGTATGGCGGTATGGTGATTTGTGTGTGTGAGTTGATGTTTGCGTCAGGAGAGCAAGGTTAAGCTGTTGGTGATTGCAGTTTACAGAGAGGATTGCAGGCTCTTGGCGATATGAAGATGTAGATGTACTTGTTAATGTCTTTATGCCAAGAATGATCTTGAAAGTTAAGCGGAGATATTTCGAATGATATAAGATATATGTCAGGATGTCACTAAATAATATAATGTCACTAAAAGTATGCAAACAATATTTTGCTGGATTCAATGCAAATGCCTATGATATTTTTTATTGCATACTTTTTCACACTTTTAAAGGTGATTTTAACAACATTTGTGATTAATAATAGCACGTTTAATGTTGTTAATTTTCAGCTGCACCCATAATTAGCTTGATTAAAGTAAAAGCCACACGGATGTCAAAGAGATCGAGTGAAAGTAAAACTGAAAACCCAATCAAAGCAACCAATTTAGTCCGGAAAACCACTTTATCCCCAAAGTCATAGAAGTCGGCACAAAGAGTTGGTAAGTGGAACAGGCGAAATAACGATCTACATGGCACCACATACCCTAGATCCGGCAGATATACCGCTATATCTCCCGCAACCACTTCAAAAAGGCATAAACATAAACGCTAAAACCAGCTAGCCGAAAAAAAAATAGGGCAAAAGGGCCGCGAAAATATGCGCAATGCAAAGGAAGCCCATAAAATTAATTAGAACACTGGCTGTCCCGCTCCGACATTATCTTGCGGTCCCTTTCATTTGCATTTGCTGAATCCTTTAAAGAGGGTGAAAGGGGGTGGCGGGTTTCGACCAAGGTGAAAGCTTTCCAAAACTCAATGAGCGGTTAAATAATGCCCCGAGGCGTCTGTCCATTTTCCTGCTTTTCCGCCCACCTTTTTTAGAACTCTTTGCATCCGTTAATTTCGCTTTGTTTTGCGTTAGACTCCCATTCATAGACTGCATTTCATTTTGAAATTCTCCTGAATTTTTCTGCATTTTAACATATATATATACATATTATATTTTTTGGGTCGCCTTTTTTCCCAGTTTATAGCTTCATTTCCGACATTTCTCGTGCTTTTGGCAAAAAATCTATTTATTATATATGAGTGTGTTTGTATAATATATTTTTTTGCGGCTGCCTTGGTAAAAAGCATATTTCGCTTTCCTTTTTTCAAGCGCTGAATTTGTTATGCATTTTTTTGCTTTATTTACATTTGGGCTTGTCTTTTTTGTTTCGCAGCCCGAGAGCAATTTGCAATGGAATCGCTTAGTTCCCTCTGCAAAATCGGTGAAAAAGAAGGGGTCCAGGGATTGTGCGGTGCATAATTTTATTTGTTTTTGTGTTGATTTCATTTGCAGTGCTTATACTTTGTGGGCCTTTGTTTTGCTCCGCTCTATTTATGTTAAATTAATGCAATTGTTTCGGCTGTAGACGATAAAAGTTGTTCTGCGATGGGGGAGCAAAATTGTTAAACGCGTCGTATGAGTGATAAAAATGGAGGACAGCCTTTAATTGCGATTCTTGCCGAGTTTATTTAGGATAATTGGGAATACTATAAAAAATATTTTATTTTATGATTTATTAATATTAAAATATAAATAAAAAATGGATTTTAAAATAAGTTGGCTCAACCTTATTTCTTTTTTCAGTTCAAAAGATTTATTTAAATAAAAACATAACTTTCAATCAACTACAATTTTACTCTCCATTATTTCAATTCAAATGCCTTCAACCAGCCGAAAAACACATGTAACCAATGTTCCTGGCAAACTCAGTAATTTATTCCCCAGACTCTTTGGGCCAAAAGAGTCAGTCAATGACTTTTGGTCTGTTTTTAGAATCCCCCTGGCCCCCTGGTCCATTCATATCATTTAGCCACCTCTGCTGGCCTGATTGTTCAGCTGGAGTTCCACTCGTTGAACTCATCAGCAAAGTTCCCGAACAAATTTGCTGCAATTTGTAATTCGGCTTTAGTCTAGCGTTGATACGACTACAAATACGAATCTGGTACATATTACACCTATATACGCTGGCTATAAATTTCACTAAATTTTATAAAGTCAACTTTGTGCAACGACAAAGGGGTGGCACTAGAAAAAAAAGGAAAAGAAAATATATGAACGGACACTAAGTGCTTCTCTTCTCACACGTACCATAAGTAAATGTGTTTATGTGTCTTCTTGTACACGAAGCCAAAAGGATGAACATTAGATACATTCATGGTTAGACTTCCGTGCTTGGCCCACACAGATACACACACTCACACACACACAGATGTAGTGGCAAGAGGCAACTTAAGCACCCAACATTGACTACCACAATAGACAACATTAAAGTTGGTTTACCAGCTTCGGCTTTCCCATTTTCCCCATTTCCCATTTCGAATTTCCACTTTTACCCATTTTTACTCCATGTCTCTCCCTCTTCGGATTGCCTCCGTTTTCACGCCTTTGGAGATCTCTCAAAGCGTTTTTCTCGCCCGGCTTTGATCATCTCACTTTTTCAGATACTCTGAAGAAATGGGTACTTTGTTCAGATTAAGGGGTCAAAAAATATTAACAAGATGAACTCTTTTCGATTTCTAACTTTTTAAACCATAAATTTGTAAAGGATCATATATAAATCATATTAATTGATAAGGTAATTATACAGAAAAGACGAAAAAGGTAAAAATTTTAATAAAATAATTTTTTAGTCATTTTTGAACAGAGGCAATTCCTATTATTTTTGCACTAAAAATTCTCTATAATATTTTATTATTATTTAGATTACTTAGGGCCCAAAAAAGCTTAATCCTTTCCAAAACTCCTGCTATTTATGCTTTAACCTTTCTCCATATCCTTCAAGTCTCTTTAAGTAAGAAAATAACCTAGGCTATTGAAAATACTCATCGAAAGTTTTTCTCCCTGCCGAATCAACAGCATTTTAAGGGTATAAAAGGCTTCTGCACTTCAATGACTCCCTATTTTCTTTTCGTTTGCTGTTTTCTATATTATATTTGGATTTTTTTTGCCCTCTCTGCCTCGCAGGACGCGTTAAAAAGAAGAATAGACACATGTGAGCAAATGCCGGGAAAATAAGTAAAAACGAGCATTGTACGTTATATTTTTATTTCGCCCTTTTCTCGTGCCGCGTAAATTTTACAAATACGTTTGGGGGCAAAACGGAGAATCCTGTGTGCGCGCGTCCTGGCAGGAATTCCTCTCTATTTGCCGGAGCTGGCGTTTTTTTGGGCCGGGGGATCTGTCTCAGGCTCTCAAACCAAGTGCAAACCAAGCGAGACTGAGTTTTTTATGTTGGCTTAATAAAAATACATTTCGCACGTGGAACGGAAGAGGAACTTCACCCACTCAACTGGCTTGCCACTCCACTTTACTGCATAACCCTTTTTCCCCCGGCTTTGCTATTTGTTAAAGTGCACTGGGAAAAAAATTGAATGAATAAAATATGTGTTCCTTCCATATATCTTTATGTTAGTAGGTATCATTATAAAAATTATTGTCTTACTGAAAGATAAATTTATAAATTAAAAAATAATATACTTTCATAACATTTCTAAATTACAATAAAAATTTGCAAAATTAAAAAAAACTTTTTTGCTGAAGGATGAAATTAATTCGATCCCAAGTGAAAGTAAATTTTTATTTATTTAGAAAATATTTCGATTATTTCACAATATTATTTTCTATGCATGTGCACCGTTTTAGTTTCGTGAATTTTAGCTGGATGCTGGTGGTCCCCAAAATAAACCGCATTCAGGCGGCACAGCACACACTCCTCTCCATCGGACCCATCCACATATAAAAAGTCCACCCAACCGGTTAGATAGCGTGGGGCACACTTACCAGAAAATCCTTCCGGACACGTACAATTGTAGTAGGCCACACCATCCACACATGTCCCGCCGTTCTGACACGGACTCGACCAGCATTCGTCCCAATTCGTTTGGCACTGGATCCCTGTGTAGCCATCAATGCAGTAACACGAGTACGAGCTGTTGTTTTAGTTGTTTCCATCGTGTTTTGGTGGGTGTGCGGAACGGTGTGTCAATGATGCATCAAAGGTTGGTTAAAAAACAGCGGGATATCAGGATGGCAAAAAAGAAAATGGAGAAAACCCATAGTTAGAGAGTAAGCGAGCTTTGGATAAAAATAGTTTCGGCAAATGGCACAATATGGATAGTACGGATAGGGTAGATAGAACCGGATTATAATTGAAGTGGGACGTCAAAGATAAATACGCTGACTCACAACTTGTTGTAACTCGTTAGCCACAAAATCACAAAAACTAAATTTTATTTTAAATTTGTATAAAAATTAAAATCGGTTTAATGAAATTAAAAACAAGAAAGGAAGCTATCTTCGGCCAGCCGAAGCTTATATACCCTTGTAGATAAAAGAATACTCACTCGGTGCAGTTCCAGGGATTCCAGATTCAGCGTTTCGATTTATTTCAATTTTGTTTTTAAGTAGTCAAGAATCAAAACGCCTACTTCCTACAAAGTTACAATGAATTTTCTTATATTTGATTGGGAGCCTTAAGATATAGTGGTCCGATCCGGCTGGCTCCGACATATGTACTACCTGCAATAGAAAGAAGACCTTCGGGAAAGTTTCATCGCGATAGCTTTAAAACTGAGAGACTAGTTCGCATAGAAACGGACAGACGGACAGACGGACAGACGGACAGACGGACAGACGGACAGACGGACAGACGGACATGGCTAGATAGACTCGGCTATTGGTGCTGATCAAGAATATATATACTTTATGTGGTCGGAAACGTCTCCTTCACTGCGTTGCAAACATCTGACTGAAATTATAATACCCTCTACAAGGGTATAAAAAGAGTATTAAAAATACACTTTAAGCTTATTTTATAAAAGCTTAAATAATTTTTAACGCATTTTAGAATAATGTCAAAATGTATCAAACAAGATCCTATTGAACGAAACATTTACGATTTTATTTTAAATAATAAATTTTATTTTAATATAGCTAAGTTAGTTGTACTGCACTCTCGCATTTATTTTCTTTTATATTCCTGAATTTTCGTTTTCGTTTCGTTTTCCTGTATTCATGCATAACACACATACCCTACAGCCGAACCGCCGGCCAGTTGAGTGCAATAAACTGTTGGCCAGCGCAACATTAGACTTGAGAAGTTGTGGAAATAAATATTTGGTAGACATTTGGGATTGGGTTTTTCCATTTCTATTTCGGCAAACCGAATTGAAATTGAAACGGAAACGAAAATGCAAAGAGCCAAAAAAAAACAAGAAAGGAAGCTAGCTTCGGCCAGCCGAAGCTTATATACCCTTGCAGATCATTCCTATTAATTAACAAATCGCAAAAATGTTCAATTTTCTAATATTTATCATTAATTTTCCGATGGTTCCTATGACAGCTATATGATATAGTCGTCCGATTTTGATCAAATTAAAATTGAAATTCGGAATTATTTAAAAAGAGTCATATCCTAGAGTAGAAGATAATACAATAAAAACCAAAGAAGCTAGAATTTATTTCCTATTACTTTTCCATTAATTTTCCGATCGTTCCTATGGCAGCTATATGATATAGTCGTCCGATTTTGATTAAATTAAAATTGAAATTCGGAAATATTTAAAAAGAGTCATATCCTAGAGTAGAAAATAATACAATAAAAACCAAAGAAGCTAGAATTTATTTCCTATTACTTTTCCATTAATTTTCCGATCGTTCCTATGGCAGCTATATGATATAGTCGTCCGATTTCGATAAAATTAAAATTGAAATTCGGAAATATTTAAAAAGAGTCATATTCTAGAGTAGAAGATAATACAACAAAAACCAAAGAAGCTAGAATTTATTTCCTATTACTTTTCCATTAATTTTCCGATCGTTCCTATGGCAGCTATATGATATAGTAGTCCGATTTTTTAAATAATTAATTCGAAATTCAGAAATATTAAAAAAATAACATCCCCAAAAGTAGAAGGTAATATTTCAAAAAACACCGAAGTTAGAATTTTTTAAAGTTTTTTTTTTCCGATTGTTCCTATGGGAGCTATAAGATATAGTTGTCCGATCCGGTCGGCTCCGACATATATACTACCTGCAATAGAAAGAAGACTTTTGGGAAAGTTTCATCCCGATAGCTCAAAAACTGAGAGACTAGTTTGCGTAGAAACAGACAGACGGACAGACGGACAGACGGACAGACGGACAGACGGTCAGACGGACAGACGGACAGACGGACAGACGGACAGACGGACATGGCTAGATCGACTCGTCTAGTGATGCTGATCAAGAATATATATACTTTATGGGGTCGGAAACGTCTCCTTCACTGCGTTGCAAACTTCTGACTGAAATCATAATACCCTCTGCAAGGGTATAAAAAAGAATAGTGTCAGGGGAACTGTGGCCGAGTGTAACCTGAGGTAAAAACTGCTGCCAGGAAAACCCGGCTTAATTAAAGAAGTTTCTTTACCCGTGTACCGTAAGTGACGTTGGCTTACTGTTGTCCTTTATAATGGATTACATTAGGATGCAGGAGGCGGCAGCTGAAGGCTCCTCCCGGTGCACATGTCTGTTATGGTCTAAGTACGGGGATAATCACCTAGGCACACTCGTCTGCTCTGCCGTTCTGTTCAGTTGTTCTCGGCCCTTGTTTTCAGTTCACTTTGGTGAAGCCAACTGAAGCCCTCGAGATTCTATTCGGGCTGATTATGGCCTTCGGTTGGACATTTTCACCCGGGAGACCATTTGATTTGTTGCCTTCAGCCAGGAGCAATTGGGAAATGACTACATAATGGCATTGGACTGGTACTTTGCGGTCGGAATATCAGAGTGCAAGCCATCAAGATATTGGATTCTTAGAAAAAGTGTTTGTTTTTTCTTGGTTACCTTGGAAATCAGCTTCTCATTTTTAAACATAGAAAATAAGGAATACCTTTTATTGTAACGTTTTTTGGGAGCTTTGATGTATTATTAAATGTATTTTAAATTTTTCAAATCGGACCATTCGTTAAAAAGTTATGAGCAATAATGGAATTCAAGCAGTGCAACCAGTAGATTTGCTGCATGCAACGGGTATCTAATAGTCGTGGTACTATAGCGTTCTATCTTGTTGTTTTTTTATGGTTCTTAAGTTCTTAAGTATCTCAAGATTTCCACTTTCTTGAAGTCTCCATTATCAAATCTCAATTGGGTAAACTACTTAATGGCTTTGGCAATTTGCCAAGCAAATCATATCCGCTTGCTCATCTTTTATAGTCAGCTTTTATTGGAGTTTTTAGAGCGAACTCATAAAACAGTTAAGAGCTCGCTTATCGGGCAAGTAAACCAGGATAAACCAATAAAATATCAATGTTCTTCGAAGCCAGTAAACTCCACCGCGATATTTTCCCCCTGACGCCCCCGCCGATCCAAAGTTTAAGATGGTCGAAAACTATTCAGTTAATCCGTTTAAATCTCATGGCATCGTGTTAAATTTAATTGCAGCTATAAATTTCGCTTGCCAGCACATAAACTTTTCCATCCATCCGACTTGGCCAGCCTGAGTTTTTTTTTTCTTTTTTTGGGAAATGCCGGGAAAATGCAGGCGGGGAAGAGATTTCAAGCTTCTGGTTTTCGCATTTCGCATTTGACTTGCAGCTTTCGCATGGAGCCATCGTAAAAAAGAAATGCCTTAACCGCTTTTCCCCGTCGCTAGTTGGGTGGTTCTGGATGGTTTTTGGGTGGGATTAGCGGTTGCATATATCGCGAAGTGAGCATAGAAAAATAAAATGGCAGTTACTTAGTTGTATAAACGGCGTCAAGGAGAGAAATTCGTTCGTCTTCTAACTTGTTTGTGTAGTGGCTATGTATGTATGTTTGTCTGAGGAAAAATCTCATGGTGGAATCTCCGACAGTTAAGCCTCAAAAGTTTACCCCACTGAATGGCTGAAAAGTGCAGCAATTTGGAGAGCTTCTCTCTGATTTGAATTTGAGATGAAATGAAGACTCGGGTGATATTTGCAATGGATTTGCATAGTCTTCCTTAACTAAAAATGTGCATAATAGAATGGAAAAAATTCCGGAAAAGATTGGGTTAGAAAATGAAAATCAATAAAATAAAATTGGATATCTATAAAATTAAAATATCTTCGGCCTAAATTGTTGTCTCAAACCAATTTTAAAAATATTTCCTCCACCTTTTCATTAAATTCCAATTTCAATTCTCCCCAAAACATGATTATCTTTAAATAAAATATTTAATTAAATTCCATTCGCTATGCATGCTGAATTTTTAATACAACTTGAAATATTTCGCATATCTTGACTATAAATTTTCTGCATTAAGAATGCACTTTGGTTTGGTCGTCCAAGTTAATAATTTTCCAGCTGCTTGCAATTGAAACCCACTCAACCCCTCTTGGCCCAGCCCTCTGGCTTTTCCGCCTCCACATTTTCCCCATTTGCAGTGGCCGCAACTTAACCCCATTTAAACGGGCATGCATTAAAAAAGTGTGAAGGATGCAAGGCTGGTGGATGGGATATTTCTCCCCTGAAACAGGAGCAGAAAATAAAACCAAAGGGGGGCAGGGAGGAGGACAGCTGCGGCAAATTCATTTCCCTGCTAAGTGGCGGCATCAACATCGAGGCTTCCCTATATGGTATATGGTATGGGATCCCATGGTTTGGTATATCCGGCGATGGCAACTGAAACTGAAGCTGCTCGCTCTCCTGATGCTTAAGTTTATTGCCACTCGAAATGTGTTGGACGGGTTTATTGGTCGCTGCCAGGCCGATAATAAGCAAAAAAAAAAGGAGGGGATAGGGAGAGTTTTTAAACTTTTGCTAAGGATGATGAAACCACTGCCACGAGATCTATCGTAATGGGAGGAAATTCAATCCGGAGTATTATTCGAAATTGATCTGAATTTAATGGATTTAAAATTATAGGTGTTTTATTAGCAGTTTTAATTTGTCGTTTTTATTTTTTTGGTATTCATAAATTGCTACACAAAAATCGCAGTCAAATCGATATTCGCATGGTAAATTTCTGGTATTGCATACGGATATCGATTTTTAACGAACTCTTTCTCGGAGATTTTAAGACTTCGAAAAAGACAGGAAGTAGCAGTGTGGCGACTTAAATTACGTGAGTGGAAGCGAGAAGTTCAAACTCTCTCAAAATTACATGAGTGGGAGGAAGAAAGACACATTCGAAATTCGAACTGGCCTGTTGTTTACCTTTCAAGCATATCGAGTAACATCAAATCGATCATCGTTTCATATCAAATTTTTTTTTGGGTGTAGTTTATCATTATCTAGCCATTTGTCAGGGGGCTTTGCACCCAAACTCACCTGTTCAGTCCATCGATGCACACGCCGAACACACAGGGATTGCTGAGGCAGGCGAATCCCGCCTGGCTGCTGCCCACGAGGATGCCCAGGATGAGGATGGGTAGCAGCAGACCCTTGGCTAATATCCTTAATGTTGTCAGGGAGTTCGAGTACCGAACGGCTGTTGCTGATTTTCTAGTGGTGCTGGTGGTGGTGGTGTTTTCTGCTGTTATCGTTGGTTTCTCTATTGTTGCTGTTGTTGGCATCTTTAGCAGGTGGTTTCGTTGCATGTCTTTCGGGTTAACGGCAACAGTCGGTGGCCACCCGGTGGTGGTGGCTCCGTTGGCTGTCAGCGGTGTGGTGGTTGCCCCCAAAACTGTGCTGGCCCCATCCACACGGTCCTTCGTGTCCTTCGAAGGCAATGCGGCACATCGGCGACTCATGTCGCGTCTAATTTGAGGCGATTCCGCCATTGTCTGGCTATCAAACTGATGCACGTTGATCATACGCCCCGTGGCCGAGTGGGGAATCTTATTTTGATTGAAGCTACTGCTGCTGCTACTGCTACTGTTGCTATGGCTGGAGAGTGTCCTTGTTGCTGGTCGTCTATCCGCTTAAGTGCTTTATTAGTTCTCATTGTTTGCCCCACTGATTGTTTGCTGGCCCAGCGGTCCTTGAATGCAATCTGCGTCGCCTTCGCATCGCATCAGCATCCTTGCAATCCTCACAGTCCTCCGCAAATGCCCGGCATTCTTGTTTATGATTTGTCTATCTCTCTATCTGATGATATTTTATTTTCCTATTTTTTCGCTGCTTATTTTCAAAGCTCTTGGCTGGTATTGTTGCTCTTCTGGTCGTTCACATTGTTGCTGCCATTTCAATTTGCAATCTGTAAAAAGTGCAGAGAGCGCATAGAAAAAAACCATGAGTATTTTGGGATAATATTTGCGACAACAATTGTTTAAGAGGGGTGAAAAGCTTTGGATTTGTCCCCACCAAGTGGCAATTAAATACTTTGGGTCGATTTATTGCGCAGTTTTTACAATATATATAAATTTGTGTAAATTTAAGCTAGTTTTAAACTCTGCAAAGATCATAAATGATTTTCTATGGATACATTTAAGGGATTAATTAAGTAGATTTCCATATAGTATTTATTGGCAGGAAATTAGTAAAATAAATTGATTATAAATGAAGCCTTCCACTCTAATCCGATTGAGAGAGTCCCTTTTTGGGAAATAAATATATATTTGCTGGCAAAGCCCAAAGTAAATCCCCAAATAGCACATCACTTTGTGTGACAGTCGAAAAGCGTTTTACACATCTAATCCATAATGCCGCCATGTGGCTTTCCATTTCATTTCGCTTCGTCTGATGGCCAGATGTACACTACATTTCCCATTACCCATGTGTCAAAATAAACCCGAGAACTTGTTCGCATATCACACATATGCTGCATAGATTTGGGTTAGTTTGTTGGCTGCTTTGGGGTACTTAGATGTTTTGCTGTTATAGCGATTGGCGTTTGGAGGATGGAGACAGAATATGCCCAATGTAAAAAAAATATTAAAAAAAATTCAACATACGCTACTTTTTTAAAGCGGTTCTGTAGATTATTAAATTAACTTTGCAAGTTTTATTCTTTGTTTTAAAATGTCGCAAAATATTTCCTGTCACATATACAATTCCTTGACTAAAAAGTAAGGGAAAAAAGGATATTTTTTAACTCTGGTAGAGAATAAATATTTTTTATGACTGCCGCAGAATATGACCATTTCAGAATTCTAGCGAACGCAACGTCAATTGCAGAACCCAAACATGTGAACATGTGCCATGGCAACGGAAAGCTGACCAGGACATTGGGGCAGACAGAGAGAGAGAGAGGAAAAGAGAGACGGATTTCGGATCTCAAATAGAACTTGCAGTCAGTCGCCTCATAACTCGAGTGCATCATCAACATAAATCCGACTTAACTTGGCCAACGACCGAGCAACTGCCACTGCCTTTTATCTTTGCCTGGGAGAATTGCAGAGTTTTCTGACCATATTGTTTGAGCCAACGACTATATGGCCAACGTCAGTCATAATGTTGGGACTTTATCCAGCTAATATGGGGAGAGCTTCAGATTGGTACCTTTCTTCGGCTGGAAATTAGAGTCCTGTACAAATTGAAAGAAGCAAACGCTAACGTCCACTGACTTGCATAAACTTATCGCATATCGTTATGGTAGATGGGACAAACACAATGTACACTTAAAAAAATAAAGCATTTTTACAGATTTTAAAGAATGTTTTATTTCCACTATTAAAAACATTTTCTTTTTAGAAGGTAAAAAATCAGTTGGCTATTTCCCGATATTTAATTTGTGTTTTCCCTTCGAAACATCGATGTTATCGAATCGATATTGTGAAATTATCGAAAATATCGATATTTTTCAAGCTCTACTTTTTATTGTTCCCATTATAGCTGTCTTCCTAATTTTTTTTTAACTAATTTTATTACTTTCTAAATAGATTACTTAATATATTTATGTGCTTTATTTTTGTTAGCATAAAATGAATTAAAATCTTCTAAATTGCATTGACTATTTTTTGAGTGCATTTCCCGTTGTCATGTTGACGCCAGGCAATAGATCCTGATGAGGCTCGTGTTGCCATTGTTGCAGCCATTTTCCCATCAGCAAACTTGCATTCTCAGGCGGCCAACAACAATGAGCGGTGAGATAGAGAAAGCGACAATATCTAGGTGGAAAACAACGAGTAGGGGGGTTTTCTATGCACAGGAGGTACAGGGATATCATCACATTGCTGATGACGGCAGGCGACGAGCGACGGCGAATGAATTTAGCTTGTAAACACACAGGCAGCATGAAAAGCGCACGAATGGCTTAAACTGGCCAAGAGCCAAGTGGGCGGAGGGGCGGAGTGGGCGTGGCAGGAGAAGGTCCTGGAGAGGCAATCTCGAATTGCCGGAGAAGAAGCCTGAAGTTGTTCAAGTTACACAGAGACATTGCCGAGTGCATCTATCCACCACTTTCCACTCCACACAGCATAGCTTTTCCACTCTATTCAACAAGAAACAAACGAAATGTTGGCCATTTTCAGTTGACAAATCAGTTGGGAATTATAATAAAAATGCAATTCAAAAAAACCATGGCTGGATGAACTTCTAAGATCTCCAACGATATGTAATCATATCTTAAACTAAGAATTATTGTGCAGGAAACTGGTATTAAAAATGCAAAACTTTATTAAGATTTCCCGAAATTCTTCTTGTTTTTTCCCTAATGAAATATATATATTTTCTAGCCATCGTTAAACAGCGAATGTCATTAAATTCGGTGGCACCTGCATACTTGAGCTCCATTTCCACTGCAAAAATGTTAACTATCGCAGGTTGGGCCATAAAACCGAAACGAAACGTTTTCATTCGGCAAATTCACGTCGTCCACCTGAATGAAAGCCAGGTCAGAAGCAGAACTCAGCAGATCCACAGCCTAGATGTTTCTGCTTTTATTGTTGCCACTGCTGTTGCTGCCGTTTCAGATGGCTTTTTATGGCATTTGCAGCAACTGCAACTTTGTGGAAATCCCAGGAGCTGAAGTTCCATGGTTTTCGGGGACCGGGGACATTTGCCATTAACGTGAGCCATTTGCCAACTGAGTGAGGGTGTGTGTGTGTGTTTGTGTTGACATAATGTTGCAGATTCGCAGGACGAGATGGAAGACGTTGTCGCCTGTCCTTCAAGAATTTGATGACATTAATGAATGGGCCTTGTTAGGCAATGTGTAATCTGGTGGGGTAATTATAAGCAGGTTTTCTACGGCTTCGTTAGTCGGTGATGAGGAGCAGAGTGACAGGTTTTTTTAGGGGGAAAACGGCCTCAGGAAGTTGGTAAGATAAATGGCAAAATAGTGATGAATTGTGCCATGAATTACAGGAAGGATTTGGTATAGAAATATTTAAGCTTCTTAAGGGGTTGAAATTAGTATTGAAAGTGAGAGAGAAGTAATAGGTTTGGTAATTACTTAATATTTATTGATGTTGATTTATTATGCAATATGAAACTTAAGTAGGCACATCAATCAAATGTAGAAATTACCTAAGTCGTTAAAATTTTACTAAAGGATTCACACAATTAAATATAAATTTAATTATACCCTTGCAGAGGGTATTATGATTTCAGTCAGAAGTTTGCAACGCAGTGAAGGAGACGTTTCCGACCCCATAAAGTATATATATTCTTGATCAGCATCACAAGACGAGTCGATCTAGCCATGTCCGTCTGTCCGTCTGTCCGTCCGTCCGTCCGTCTGTCCGTCTGTCCGTCTGTCCGTCTGTCCGTCTGTCTGTTTCTACGCAAACTAGTCTCTCAGTTTTTGAGCTATCGGGACGAAACTTTCGCAAAAGTCTTCTTTCTATTGCAGGTAGTATATATGTCGGAGCCGACCGGATCGGACAACTATATCTTATAGCTCCCATAGGAACAATCGGAAAAAAAAACTTTAAAAAATTCTAGCTTCGGTGTTTTTTGAAATATTACCTTCTACTTTTGGGGATGTTATTTTTTAAATATTTTTGAATTTCGAATAAATTTTTTTAAAAATCGGACTACTATATCATATAGCTGCCATAGGAACGATCGGAAAATTAATGGAAAAGTAATAGGAAATAAATTCAAGCTTCTTTGCTTTTTATTGTATTATCTTCTACTCTAGGATATGACTCTTTTTAAATATTTCCGAATTTCAATTTTAATTTAATCAAAATCGGACGACTATATCATATAGCTGCCATAGGAACGATCGGAAAATTAATGAGAAATATTAGAAAATTGAACATTTTTGCGATTTGTTAATTAATAGGAATGATCTGCAAGGGTATATAAGCTTCGGCTGGCCGAAGCTAGCTTCCTTTCTTGTTTTTAATTTAATTTACTTTCCTGTAACACATTGTTATAAAATTCTCGTAGTTCTGCCATGTTTATTTGCTTTTCCTTAGACCAAAGAAATTCTCTCGCATAAATTTAATTAAATTGTGCACATTTTTTTTCGGCTTGAGTTGTGCAATTTATGCAAAGCGCTTTCGATTAAACAAGTGCTGGCGTAAAAAAAGTTGAAATATGCTGAGACAACACAAGTGTTCCGCCAATCCCTCGCTCATATTGTTAATTAATTCTGACAAATATTGTGCAAATATTTGGAAAAACTCTGTAGCCAGGAAAGAGCGAAATATGCCAAGCCATTGAGCCAGGGATCTTGTTGTAAATTTTGGGTGTTTCCTGCTAAACACACAACAATGAACGCACACGAACGCAGGAACGCAGAGTTACACACATGTTAAAATAATTAACTTGTCTTTGACAAGACATATGAGTAAACACATTCCACTCTCGCTCTCTCTGTTAATAAAACACGCCATGTTTGCAGTGCACAAATACAATTACCTTTAAGTACCCCCCCTGCAACCCATCCTAAGCCCATCCACCTTTCCCCAATTCTCCTCCCCCCATTCAGCAAACACGTGCTCGGCCAGCTACCAGTTCCGTTTGCCTAATACGATTACATGGCCCTTTTCATCCACCATCCACCCGAAAACCCCTGTCCCCAAAATCATAGACTACCGAAGAGCAGCTGGCCAATTGATGTTGTCACACCGAGAGGAAAAATATTGGGAATATATCAGTTATATGTTTTAGCTTCATTTACTAAACTTGAACTGTCAAAAAAGTTTTACCTATTTCATCGAAGGATAAACACTCTAAAATATTTATTCAAGATTGCACGAAAATACATTTTTTAACTCGTTTTCCAAAAGTAAAACGTTAAGTTCTTTATAGAATAATAAATAAATTGATGATACAATAGAAATATACTTAACATACAGTACACAGAAAACAAAATCGATCATTTCTACCTTATTTCATATGAATAAAATAAAAATTCCATATATTAAATGTAAAATTCATAAAAACATATCAACTTAATACTTTATCATTTTATAAAAGTTATAAAAATAGTAAGATAGACATAATCTTGATCTTTAAAAAATATTAAATTAACCTGCACATATCAATTTGATCTTTCTGTATAGGTACTTAAACTTATCAAAGAACTAATACTTTATTGCCAGGGGGGCAAAAAGGGGGTGGAATGCTAGGTATGTTAGTTAGGGGGCGAGGCCAGTCGGTCGACTTTTCTTGTTATTGTTGTTGCTGGTCGTTATAATTAATTGACTTAAATCAATTTCTGACTTTGAAGTATTCGTGAGCATTTCTCTGTCACAGTTGCTGCTTATGATGTTGGGAAATGGTTTTCATAACTCATACGCAGTGTTGGTCAAATGGGGGTTGAAATTGCTTTGTAGCAAAAAAGTGGTAAACTATGTCTTAATGGAGAATGGTCAATAAAAAATAATATTCCCTATAAATACCTTGAAGTTGTTATTTTTTATAGGGAAATCAATAACAAAATGAGCTATTATTGCTTTAGTTTCCAACTGAATTCAGTTTATTTTTTAGCCTAGAAGGAAACCTCTTTACCCGGTGCATTATCTTTTGCCTCTTCTTCTCGCTTTCTGAGCCCTCTAGGAAGGCGGATAACATGCGACATCCGCTGCCTAGGAAGTTCAAAGCCTTCTGGATATATGACTGCCATATCCTGGGCTGCATCTGCGTCAACTGGAAGATTAAGTGTCAGCACGCGCTCCATTCTCGCACACAAAGGAGCAGCTCTCAGGATACACGATACACGAAGATTGCGCATACGCCATGTGTTCGCCTTTCTTGACTTTGGCGCCATTCTCTTTTCTTTTCTTTTCGTATATTTTTCTTTATTTCGTCCCTTTTGCTGACCTAGCTCTTGCCTTTCGACATTAACATTGTTGGGCTTGAACCATTTCGCTCTGGTAGCTTCCCTCTTTGTTTTCTAAATGTGTTTTAAAAATGTTTCGAATATTGTCGTTGATTTTCCTTCAGCTGTTTGCCTTTTTTTGCCGCTCGTTTGGTCTGTGTAAACACATTTCTCCTGACCACCACCGCCGCCCCCCTTGGCAATATTTATTAAAGCAATCTCTGCTGCCTGCAGATTTATTTAAGCGTATTTGTCTTGCAATTTATACACATCGCGTTGCATTTAATTTTATCCTTATAGTTTTTGTTTCGAATTTGTTTTGCTTGGTTTTCGATGGCCATATGGGCAAGCGATTCAATAAACGTAAATTGAATCTGAATTGGTTATTTATACGTTTATCTGCGAGCATTCTCCGGTTGAGGTTGAAGTTGCCGGACACATTGGTTTGATGGCTGTAATTGTCCTTGGTTTGAACAACTAAATCAATTGATTGCTTTTGGTTAGGGCTAACCACATTTTGTAGCATTAGCTTGATTAATTTTCCAGAAACAATGTTTGCCTTTGGGGTAAGACGATCAAGTAGTTCCATTTAAATAGATTAAATTGATATTACTTAATTTAAATACATTTAAAAGAGTTCTAATCTGTTAGTCAATCATCCTTAAGATTCATTTATAAACTTAAATAGTAAATAAACTTATCAATGGATTTAGGAAAAACTCGTTATAACAGGCACTTTCAACAGGGAATTGCCAGCATTTTCCTGTTTACTTTTCCTTCATTTTCATTTTCACATTTCCAGCTTGACTTTGGTTGCTATCAAAAATCAATATGAGCATGAAATATGCTTCGGCAATGTTCATAAGCCTAAAATGAGGGCTCTTCTCCTCGGCTAATCCTGTGCACTACTTTCGTTTGCCCTCCTCCAGGGAAAAAGTGTTGGGAAAAGTGCTCCACTTTGGGGGAAAACTCCTTCTGCCAACCTCAACCAGTTTCGCCAGAAAATCACGACGCCGCAAATGCAATAAAAGCAGGCAACACACAAATGTAACATAAACAACACAAAGGATGTTAAAGGGGGGGATTTTCAAGGGGCGTGCCCAAAGGGGGTTTTTCGTAGGCAGAAAGCAGAAAGGCATCGGCATGGATACATCGATTATACAAGTGGCTGGAAAGCAAGCCGAATTGTGGGCGGAGATAACTCCGATGGCTCCTTTTTGTATATATGTTTGTATGTGTGTTTATTGGATGTGTGCAGGAGCAAAAGTCGACTGTGCAAAAATGTTGCATACTGCCAGGCGGCCAAAAACATTCTCAACATTTTTCGTAGTGGTAATAAAAGTTTTTATCGCTTAAAATGAAAATTTTTCGCTTCCGCAATGTGAATTTTCCTTTTTTGATACCCGCATCCTTCTCTTATTTCCACTGTATGTTTATTATTGTACTTGCTTCTTGTTTTCTTTTTTCTTCTTTTTTTTTGTTGTTGTTTAACACTTCCATTTAGTGGGCGTGGCTCATTGGTGTCTGTGTTTCTTGGCTACAATTGTAATTAAAATTGTGCAACTTAAGTGAATGCCTGGGCTATATATTTATGTGGGCGACTGTAATTGCATGCGTGTCTTCACAGAGAAGTAAAGTGTTTGCATTTGCAAATGAGCAGAAAATTAAGTTAATTTAAATGCAACTCGTTGATTACGAGAACTGCAAATTCGTGCTGGAAATTTGTAGATTCTGGCTTAACTTTAATGTGAGAATGCTAATTCTGATGTATTTTGCTTATGCAGAAGATTCTGATTATAAATTGGCTGGAGAAATTTATAGTTAAAGATTTAAGAAAAGCAACGAGGATAGTTGAAAATATTTAAACTATTATTTGGTTTGAGTCATTATCATATATTTTTAGTGAAATTTTAAGGTTAAAATATTAAGTTAAATTAAGTTTAAATAATCTTTACTTATTTTATTCCATTTGCAATTTGCCTAATTTATTTGATTTAATAATTTTACAATTTAAAATTCAAGGACAACAGCTAGCCTAGTCTGAAATATTTAAAATATTTGTATTGGCTTAACTAACTTTCTTATTTTCGCCAATTGCCTAATTCATTTTAAAACTCCGTTTAATATGATTAACAGCTTTAAAAGTACTTTCAAAATAATCACCTTCTAGTCCAGACGAACAAGTATTAATTGCTAAAAACTTTCCTTTGACTCTTAATCAATAAGGTCTTGAAATGATTCCTCAATTAGCTTTTTGTCCCCTCAATATCACGTCGCAGCAATTAAATTAGTAGATGAAAATCGTTTTCCCTTTGTCTTTCGCTAAAGTCAAAGCATTTAACTTTGTAGCAGCGAAGGGAGTATAAAAATGAAACTCGCTCAAAGGAATTTTTGCGCTGGCAAGTCGACGCGATGCGAGGCAAGTTAATTAACCATGGAAGGTTTGTGAGGGGAAGCAAAGGGTTGTGGAAAATGGCAGGGGAAAAGCGGAGGAAAACCACCAAACTGTGCTGCTGCTGGTGGATGTTGTTGGTGGCACTTTTGGTGGTGGCGAATGGCGGTTGCTGTCAGCAGCTGACCAAATGAAGAGCTGACCAAGTCGCAGGGACGCCTTTTGTGCGGCTTGTTAGGTTCTGCAGTGACAAGTTGGCAGTGGAAATGTGGAAATTGGCCGGGAAACGGGGGGTGGGAAAATCGAACAATGTTCTGGACAATCGTTTGCGGTTTGCTTGGCATTTCCACTGAACGTTTTCTTCTCCTCTCCACAGTTGCCGCTGGTTTTTGCTTTGATTCTGTGGATACTTTGGGGCGCCACAGAAATGCGTTTTAATCAATTGCCGACTTTGCGGCGGAAATGTGCGATAATTTATTGGCCAGGGATTTAATATTTATGACTGCAATTTACCTTTTCTAATATTAAATTTATGAGCTTTTACAGCATTCCTACATATATTTCTTAGTTTTTATAACTAATTTTCAAATCGGTTTTGGGCATTTAACTTTTGTTATAATTAAAAAAATGCAAATTTGCAATAAAAAAGTCATTATTAATAAAAAATTATAAATTAAAAAATAAATTCTTAAATACATACAAAAAAACACGTCGGGATCAAATCGATATTGGCAGGGTAATTTTCTGATATTTACACGCATATCGTTTTCACTATGCAATACCAATTTCTCTTTGAAATCGACAAAAAAAAAGTGTTGTTTATATTCTGAGCAAACTCAAAATTTATACCATATAACATCAATTTGATCATCGTTTCATATCACGTTCTTGTTGGGTGAAGAACCGAACCTCTAAAGCCTGTCAAATTTCAAAATGGTCCAAAACTGTTGAAGGTTATCAAAACCCAAAATGATTTCCCCTGACCATCATTTTCCGCCGTTAAAGTCTTTGTGTGAAATGCATCTTTGGGCTTAGCAAACATTCTCGCACCTCTGAAAGCGTAATCCCAGCCAGAGCTTTGTTTATGCATTCCCTCAACTGCGGAAAATCTTGTCATTTGGGTGCGGAGATTTCCTTGACTTATGGCCCGGACCATCGTTGGCAGTTGGCCATTTGCAGGCACCACCACATGGCTAAGATGTCAAGCCACCGTCCCACTGAAAAGCAGGGCTTCTCAGCCATTGACTCACACACACAATTGCAGGAGGGGGATGGAAATGGAAAATGGAGACAGAGACGGGGAGAGTGAAAAAGACAGAGAGGGGGCGCGTCAATGTCCCTCGTGTAACTTTTTTCATTTCGCTGAGTTCTTAATTAAATTATGAATTATGCACAGTTAGTTAAATAGACGAACGTTCGTCCGTTGGGTTTTTGTTCTCTTATTTTTTCGTTTTTCCTCTTTAAGATTTAGCAGAGCTTACATTGAAGACGGATTTACCGGCAGGAATATACTCGTGTGTATATACACGTAAACAGAGCTTTTTTACATTTTTGCTTTATGTTTGTTTTGCCTCGTAAATGGCATTACTAACCCAAATACTTTGTTATTGGCGTTGTCTGTGTGAGGGGCATAAATAAGTCGCTTATTTATTGCACGTACGTAGGGGAAAATGCCACCATACACGACCTTAAATGGGCACAAAGTGAAAGTGTTTGCCCTTTTCCCTCGCTTTCACTCATATCGAGTTTCCTTTAAGTCGCGTATCCCCTACATTTTTATTTTTATTCACACTCTGGTATTTGTTATTTTCGGTTTGTGGCGCATAAAATGTGCGTAATAAAATTCCATGAATCTGTCGTTATTTATGACCGCAACGTGTACAAATATTTACAGCATAAAAGTGCGAATAAAGATTGGAATTCAAGGAGATTTTAGGCCAATTCCTGACCTCATTCAATTTGATAGTGGTCAAAGTCATGAAAGTGAAAACTTTTAATTAATAGATTAAATAATTATGATTAAATGAACGGACTTTTGTTTAGCAATAAATAAACAACTCTCTGAATGCTGGCCCCAAAAGTTAACTAAATATTTACCTTGAAGTTACCCAGCCACTTCAGTTTCCCTTGAGCAAACAATTCGCAAACTAAATTTGACGCTTAGGGGGTTTTTACCCACTGAAAACGAGAAGAAATTTGTAATTTAAATTTTGCGTGATTTAAACACCAGATGCGACGCTGAAAGGTGAACAACAATGCAGCCGAAAGAAAATTCGCCAAGTGCTCAGCATTGCCATACTCTTGCTGCACTGAAAAAAAATGTATAAGTTATAAATTCAACGTAAAAAGGAAAGTCCAAAAATCACATAAGAAAAACTATAGCATAACATTTTTTGTTTAGATTTAAGGATAGAAATCTAAAAAATGTATAACATTCTCACATAATATGTGAAATAAATAAATGTGCAATGTATGGCAAAAAGTATGCAACCAAAAATTGGTTTGGTTTTCATTTCAAGGCAATTATTTTACATTTTTTTCTTAGTGCATAAAAGTGTGTGTCTCTTGGTGTTTTTTGGATGTGCCACCAACTTCAAAATAAGTATGTTTTATGCTGTGCCGCAATAGCAACAACAACCAGTAGCAACAACAACCTGTGACAACAACCAGCAACAACAACGTTTCGTTGTTCACTGCGGAAGCGGAAACTTCAAAGCGCAAACACTTGGCTTTATGAAGCTGTCGAGGGGCTGAAGGGGAAAATCATCCCGAAGTGGCAGGAAAGCAAGGGAAAAGTGGGGGAGAGGAAAATGGCGGTGAGGTAACAACGGCATGCGGCACAAGTGAAGCCCACCTTCAGCCAGTGGCGCATCAAGAAAGAGGGTTATGTTTTTTTTATCTTAAATTAAAAGGCTCTGTTAATATTATAATTGTACTAAAAAGAAGTTGTAAAATAAATATTTGAATTTTTTTTGGGTAATATTTCTTAACTCAAATGTGTTAATTTGATTTAATTTTTTTCCAGATATTATTATAGAATTTTTCAATCACCTAAAGGGACTAGGCCCAACTAAACGGGACTACATAGTTTTATAATTCCATATGAAAAATAATCAAACATTGTGGTATTTCCTGAGCTGTCATAATTAGTTCGAACGGAAAAAAGTTACGCATTTTCCGCCACCCCCTCCCAAATAATTTTCCCGCACGCACCTGTTTTTCGCCCCACAGAACTGGCATCGCGTGTGTGTGTCTCGTGTCTTCTGAATTAATTCACGCATTGCGGGAAATTTTGAGTTTCTCTTTTGGGGCAAAGGAAGCCGCTTGCAAAGTTGTCAACTCGGCTTATTTCATTTGGACAGCCCTTCAGGATTTTCAACTTTGTCGTTATTGTCGCCGTTTTGTTATTAATTCACTGAACACTTGTTGTAGCCGCTGCTGTTGTTTTTTTCTTCTTTCTTTTCTTATTGTTCCCCATGTAATTTATATCCTGCGTCACCAGCTGCGGACCAAACAAAACAAAAGAATACCGGAAAAAAGACGTAAAGGGCCAAGAAAAGGGGGAAGCACAGGACAATAAAATTTTGAGCAATTTTTACTGTCAGTTGCTGCCGTTAAATTTACTTACTGGCAGGTCCTGGCAGCTCCTTCTTCTCTCACACTTAATTATTTACTTGATATTTGGACATCCTTTCGGAGGGATATTTTAAATATCAAAGTATCTTGAAACAGAACGAACTTACTATATAAACAAAATAACATATATTTTTTAGTTTTTTTCGTAACGTTTACAAAAACTAAATAAAAGCAATGCACTTACTGAACTTTTAACTAAAATATTACTAAAAAATATTTAAATATCTTAGTTTCAGGGTGTATGAAATTCGTTTTTAGATAGGATAATTTGAAGCATGACCAAAAAAAAAGGGATTTTGTCCAGAACTTTTTTTACGCTTGTGCATTTTTAAAATGCCTTATGCCATGTAAATACTTTATTCCTTACTTTTGTAGCCTGCACTCCTTTTGCCTTCACTTTTTTTTTTATTTGCACTAAAAATGCGTAAACTTAACTTGATTTCAGACATTTTTTTGCGCTTCTCTTTCTATGTTTTCTTTGGCCAAACAATTCCTTCAGAAGGTTCTGGGCCAAGTGCCTTGCCAAAAAAAAAAGACTGGAAGAGGATGCAAGTTGTAATTTCATTTCTCGCAACTCTTTGAGATTTTCCCGGACAATTTTTTTTCCATGTGTGTTTGGGGGCGTGTTTAATTCAAGTTGGCAAACAACATAGAGATAAAGTTTGTTTGGATTTCACCGAAATTGTTGCTGTTATGGCCCATTTTTGCCATCCACCTCTGGTTACTTTCCTTTTGAGTCTCCGAAGGCCTGTTGTCGTATCCTTTATTGCATTTGTTATCCTGCTTGTTATCCACGTTTTCTTTCGAGGCTTTAAGCGAAATTCCACAATTTATTTTGCCTTTGCCTGCTTACTTGGCTTATTCATGACCCAGAGAAAAACCAATTTAACTTTTTGCTCGTCAGTAAAGCAAACATAATTTGTTAGAATATCAGTTTCAGAAAATAATAAATGTTTGTCTTTTCATTTAATATTGATAATCACACAAAAAAATATCTCTTTTTGCCATGTAAATTGCGTTTAATAAAATTAAATGTAATACCTGTTAAATTTATCTCAATTAATATTTTCTTTAGAAAACTTTTAAATCACTTATGAATTTTTGTTTTTCTAACGTCCAACTTAAAAGAGGTTGAAACTTGTTGGGAACATAAAGTTGTACAAAGGTTAAACAGAATAACTTACTCTATAAGTTTTCATGGTTCAAAATCTTTAAATATTTATAGTGGAAAATGTTGGTTCGAATACTTAAATGTAGTTCCTGACTGTATAATTATTTTGACATACCTTTCTTGAATTTAAGGATATTCTGCACCGATTACCTGTCTTATCTTTATGCAATTTATAATCTAGCGACCCATTTCAGAAAATTATCCACTTAATCTGTCATAGAAAGTTTTCATGAATAGTTCTTCTCTCAATTTTTTGGCAAGTTTGCAAAGTAAACATTTTAATTTCGTACAAGTGCCACGCCCACTAATTGGGTTAAGAGGGCCAAAAAGGAAAAGTTGAAATAAATTATATCCTTTTGGCAGCTCCTCGTGCTTGTTTGCGGAATGTCAACTTTCCGTGCTGGCATATCTTTTTCGATCTTGAAACGAGGCATTCGGCCGCAAAAGAAAAGAGGTTGCCAAAAGCAGCAAAAAGGGCCTAAACTTAGGGGCTATCAAAAATGAATTTCGTTAGACGGCAACACTTATCAGTTAGCCAAATTTTCGCTGTCAAAATGTTGATTGCCACATACCAAAGTCAGTTTATGGTCATTATCCTTGTGTTATCCCAAGTGTGAAGAGGGGGTTTCGCTTTGCTCCTTTGGGGTTTTTCCTTATTTTTTTGTTGTTATCCTTGTCCCTTGGTTATTTTTGTTGTTTTTGGTCACGTCATCGATTAGCAATGTGTTGCCATGGCGTCTTCCACTTTACAGCAGCACAACACAAACACACAGAGGGCACGGGGCGGAAAACCACAGAAACTAACACGACTAAACACCCCCCTGAAAATCCGTAAAAGTCCTGACCGCAAGAGTTGTAAACAAGCAAAATCCGTTCGTTATTTGATTTTTTTTTGTTTTAAGGTTTTTTGTTTTTCGTTTGTTTGGTTGGCAAGGATAATGCGACGATATATCCTGCGTTTTTGCGTTCGAAATCGCTCACACAGTTTTTCTCTGTTTCTCACAAACGTTGCACTTGTGTCGATGGTAATGATGGTAATGGATTTCTATATGTGGGGAAAGTCGGGAACCTTTCCTTGAGGGACTGCGACTGAAACACGACCGTCTGCTCGCACGGCTCGCCGTCAACTGGTTCGCCTCGAGCTTCCTTAGAGCCATCGTTCCCGAAAAGCCGAGTCCGCAGTGGCGAGAAGCCGGGAAATTTGCTTCGTGAATTATGCATTTTCCACCTTTGGTGATAGAATTTCCCTGGCTCTCTTTCGTTAGCTTTTCCCTCGCTCTCTTTATTGTTTTGGGCAATTTGGTGGCATTCAGTTTTCCGATTTTTCCTTTGGTCAGGTGGTGGGTTTCGCATTTTGCCGGTTTGTTTACGTTTTTGTGTGTTGGCCCGCTTTCTTTTAAGCCGGCTTTCTTCGTTGGCCAACATATGACTGATTTTTTAGGGTGGCTTTTCTGCGAAATGGTTTTAATTGATTGAGGAGCTTTCTTGTGGTAAGAGGGTGCGGCACTTACGGTTTTGGTAAGTAAGATTTTCCAGGCACGCTAACAAGGGTTGGTAATCATTTTGATTGTCGGGGGAGACACTAAGTAAACAGGTTACATTGGGTTGTAGGCTTAAATCAATAAATCATATTATTTAATTAAAATTGTTTTTAAAATTAAATATTATTTAATTAAAATTGTTTTTAAATTAAATGTTATTTAATTAAAATTGTTTTTTAAATTAAATAATATATTTTATAATATTTTTAATGATTTGAAATTTTTTTTTTACCTATTTGCTTTGTTATTACTTATTATTCCAATTTGTTTGCCTCTTGTCTGGGTGCTTCCAACATCAAAAAGCTTTTGAGTAAACTTAAACCAGGACCAACCAATAATGATGACAAATATCGCAATGGGCGCACAGTTTTGGCCTGAACTCCCTGGTAGTCCTAGTCTTTTTCCATGACCCTTTACCTTCTGCTGACCACAGAAAGTGTTCACCGCCTGAATGTGCCGGGCAAACCGCTTTTGGTCGCAACTTCGTCTGGTTTCGGCTTATTTACAAGAATTTTTCGTTACGTTTCGTTTCAGGCCTTTCGCTTCAGGCCAAAAACCACAAGCACCAAAGAGACAGAAGGCCACGGAGACGGGGAGAGTGGCACAATAGACAAAGTGTATCAATTATAATACGGGCAGAAGGCGAAGGATCCACAGTGCCAGGGGCACATAAGAAGGGGAGACTCGGGAGCCGGGATCCAGGAACCAGAAAACAGGATCCAGAAGTAGGAGCCGCAACTTAGAGAAATAAGCACCAATAAAGGTATTTTTATTGTGATTGATATTGACGTCAAAAAATATTTTATTTAATATTTGGTGAGAACATAAATTTAAAAATTTTTTAATTAAATTGGTTAGTTGATTCCAATTTATTTCATTTAGGTTTTTTTAATAATAAAATAAAATAATAAATAAAATTATTTTTGTTCTTATTTTCTTTCACTGTACAGGCAACTCATACACAGAGCCATGTTGGCTACGACAAGTACAACCACAATTACCTCGGATCCGGGCATCCTCTGTTTTCATCACTGCAACGTGAAAGTTTTCTGCTTCACTTTGCCGCACACTTGTCCCCATTGCAATGCCCCACTGGACGCGGATGTGGATGCGAATGCGGATGGGGATACGAATGCGGATGCGAATGCGGATCCAAATGCGGAACTAGACAGGGGTGGTCCCCGTCTGCTGCTCCTGCCCTTTCGCTTGCCATATCCTTTTGTGCGGGCCACACAGTATCCATGCGCCATTGTCCTGCGTCCCTCCACCGGCGATTTCCTCAAGTGAGTATCGTTCAGACTGTACCGACCAGTCCAAAAGCATATTTGCTGCAGCTGGTGGCACTCAAATCCACGAACAAATCAAATAAATGTTTTTATTAGTTTCAAACTGCGTTTCAAATTGAAGATTTTGCATTTTTTGAAAATGGACGGGAATTTTTTATATGGCTTATCATTTTTTAAAAGAGAATTTAATTTAAATACAAATAAATATTCTTTTCTTGCATGTCCCATTTTAAAATATAAATATAATATTCTCCAAATAAAGTAATAATGCTTATATTAAGGTTTTTTTTGGCAAAAAAAAAATTGTTTACCACATTTTCTAAACTTTTTAAACAATTGAAGCACTAAAATTCAAAAGGTGTAGATTTTTTCTGAATTTAAAAAATTCAAATCTCATAAACCGAAGCCAAGCAAACGAGGCAGACTATTCCAAGCGGCTTCTCTCCATTTATTTCGGGTAGCCAGAATCATCTCTAATATTCAGACCAAACAAATTTGTGCAAATTTTCCCGAACATTTTTTTTTTCTTTGGGGCTTTGCTAGGCGGAGTATCTTTTATGGCTGGAATACATTTTTGATGCATTGTGTTTCCGCAGCGATTACAGCAACGCCACCGATTTGCATATCGCAGTGACCACATCCGGCGGCGACATCGTCGAGTTCGATCGCTTTGGCCTGCGCCGCCATCGGCGGGATGATAATCCGCCGGAGTGGCGGCAATCGCTGATGGTGGGCGATGTGCCGGAGCCGTGGCACGACTTTTGGGACGAAGTCCTGCAGCAGGTGAGTGCAGAATGCGGTCCTTGAAATTTAGGGTGGCTCGATTTGTTGCAAGAGATAAAAACTGTTTAATAAAAGGTTGACAGTTGCCACAGAAATTAAGATCATTTAATAAAGGTGTCTAAAAGTATGCATCAATATATTTTTAAACCAAAATTCCAATGAATTCCTTCCAAAATACGACATTCTTCCATTGCATTTTAAAATCCTACTGCTTCCTATTGCCATTTATCTGATTTTATATTTTTTGGCCAAGCAAATCGATCCACCCTTATCAAAATCAATGCAAATCCCTAAGCTTCCATCGCTCCTTTCGAACATTTGCATTAATAGATCTGCGCCCAGTCGGTGCGGTGGTCCATCGCCAGTTATGCAGAGGAGAGCCACAACTGCTACGCCTTCGTCCTGGCCTTCCTGCAGGCCCTGGGCCACGCCCACCTGAGCGAGGCCGCCCGCAGCAAGACCGCCTTCTGTGAACAGTGCATTGTTCCAAGGACGACGACGGCGGGAAAGTACATCTCGTTGTATCGCAAAATTCGACGGAGTGGAATCTACGTCCATCGCCAGCAGCCCAAAAATCGCAGTAAGCCAACAGCATCCGCAACTCCTTCAAGTTCCTATTCCTCGAATGTATGCGATGGTGTTGGCAGCAGCAGCCAAAAGGTCTCAAAAAAAGGATATTCAAGCAGCATTATTGCCGGTATTGCCTCCCGCCCACGGCCCACTCTGTGCACCATCGAAGAGTAATTAAATCGATGTGGGGAACTCTTGTATTAACTGTGTTTATCATATTGTAACATTTTAAGTCCTTATAGTGAAATTTAAAATAATTGATCTTAAATAAAACTGTATGTATATTTCATTGTATGTATTTTAAATTTAAGCAAAAATTATCTATTGGTTACAAATTTACAGGTAAGTATTTCAATTACGGAGAGGTGTAATCCTTCTGTAAAAATGTTAAAGGATTTTTCAAAATTGTTTTGTTTCTTTGGCTGCATATATTTGGTTTTCAATATTCGTATGTATATATCCATGGGAAGGTATAAATATTTAAGGCTACTTTGTAAAGCTTTCATCCGTTATACCATTTGGTATTTCTTTTAAGAAATGTTAGTAATTAAAAAATTTTTGAGGGATATTCAAGAAATTATTTAGAGTACTTCCCTGATAACAAAATATAAATTCACTAATGCGGGTATAAAAATTCCTGTATATCTTTGGAATGACTGTAGGTTATAAATAAAACCGTTTTTATCGCCTCGGGGGAACTACGTTCTCCCTAAACAAATTGTTGTAATTGCCAGGGGGATTATAGTTGCACACTATAAAGATGGTATTGCCCCTGTGGAAAATATTTAAATAGAATCACGTAATTATTTTCAATAAAAAGGTCTTACCTTTTTGCAAAACCGACGCCCAACTCAGTGGAACTCTTCCAAACCACCTGAGTGAAATGCCCCGTGCTGCCTTGAAAGGAGGGGTAATTCCAATTGTATTGTCGTACCTCTTCGTACCAGGATCTGACGGCATCCGATCCTTCTAGATTTCCCCCGGAGGCCATGTAGATATTCTCTCCATATCCACTGTTCTGGCGATGCTCCATGCGATTGCTCGACAGCAAATACTGATTAAAGGGAATCATGTCTGAATAGAGAGTTTTACGTAGCTACAGATCCTAGATGATCTTACCTTGGCCCATTCGGTGGCCAACCGATTCAGTTTGGGGCTCAATATCAAGGGCGAAACTCCATGCTTGGCCCGATATGAATTATGGGCATTAAGAACTTCTTGCTCGAACTAAGAAACAATAAAACCCACGGTTAAAACTAAAAACTACTATTATAAGTATTTTGGTAAACATTAATTTGTGGTCACAGGCACTACACATTGTTAAAACTTTTTCTGTATTATTATTTTTTAAAAACAAATAAAGGATTCTTAAATGATATTTTCATTAGTTTTCCTTCTTACTTGTTGAACACTCATTTCGCAGTTTTTAAATGCACTTTTCCACACTTGACTTGAATCCACTTAAGTCGAACTACTAATGCTTTTGTTAATTTTAATTTAAATATTTATGCACTGGCGCTGGCACTTGTCGGTGGCAACTGAAGTCGTTTGGGGCTCTGCGAGGGTTTTTATGCAACCTGCCCAGATTTTCTTATCAGTTGATTTGCCGCCCCAACAACTGTATGGAGTTTGGTGAACAGTCGCAGTTGTGGGGTTCCGACAAAGGCTGACTAATCTTTGGGCATGACGTGCCAGCAATAGCGGTCTGAAACAGTTTTAAATGCCGCGAATTATGACGCGAATCAATGTAAATATTGAAAGGAAGCTTAAGAGTTGTTGTAGAGACTTCAGCAAAAAACAATTAATTTGTATTATTGGTAATTTACTATGAAAAGTTATTACAAAAAATTGGGAAAGGTAATTATTGTTATATTTCTTATACTACTTTTTCTCCAAAGAATTATGATATTATTATAAGGTATAAAAAAAGTTTTCATTTCCTGTTAAAATCATTAAAAAGTGGCGTGCAATAGCAGTCACTTATTTTAATACCCAAATACCATCAACTTTGATTTTTATGAACTCTGCGCACCTTTCCATTATGGTTACCCTTTATAATCAGATATTTTAAATAGATTTTAAATGAAGTTTTCTCGACGGCTTATTGCAAACTCATTCAGGTTCCCGGAGACGGAGATTCCTGCCCCATCCAGATGCCATATCCCTGGCTCGGCTTTTGTGGCTGCCACTCGCGCCTGCCTCATTAATGAACGCAATATCCCAGACAGGAGGAAGTGACAGGAAACGGAAATGGGGACGGGGATGACGACGAGTACGAGGGCATGAACGGGACCCTTGGTTATGCAAAACTGTCATGAATCGGGAAAATGTAATTACATTCTCGTTGATGACGTTGATGAGCAGGCACGGCGTTAGCCTCAGTCTCAGCCTCAGAGTCGACATTTCATCTTGGATAGAGCGCAATACGTGCATATAAATTGTATAATGTCGCCTCGGCCAACTTTGGCGACACGTAATTTCGAAGCAAATAAGTTTTCCCCGTCCACGGGCCAAAGTTTTGCTATAAGTATAACTGCCACCTGCCGCCACCCACTTCCTAATGCCGTTGTTGTTTACTCGCCGGGGAGCTGGATCGAGTGTCATTATTGAATTCAACAGTTGAGGTGGCTCCTGGAGGAAATGACACGGGCTGACTTGACACCGTCATCGAGTCAACTACTCTAAATGATAATGAACGGGTTAAAACTTTGCAATTGATACACAGAAATAAATCGAACTTATTATTATATTACTTACTTTTTACTGTTTTTCAAAAAAGTATTTAAAATTAAGTAATACAAACTGTTAAAAATATTTAAACTGAAAAAACTATCAGAAAATAAAAGGTTTTATTTAAATATTGTAATCATGATTTTAAAAAATAATAAAAATGAAAATAAAGTGTTTTTTTTTTTAATAAATATATTCTTTGCCAAACAGAATGGGTTAACGAAAGAAGGTTGATAGAAAGAAATAAATATAATTTATTTATCCTCTAATGGAGAAGCTATTTAACCTGTGTTTTTTACATAAATACGCCACAAAAATATTTTAAACTAAAAAGTACAAAACAAAATGTGTAAAATATGTTAATCAAAAATTTTAAAATTAATAAAAGTTAAAATAAATATATTTTTTTTTTGCCAATTAATATTCAAGACACACCTACAATTAATCTTGTTTTTTGATTTCCAGTCATGAAAATGTGCATTTGTCGCCTTACAGACAGTTCTCTTGCCATTCATTAGTTTGAGTGGAATCAAGCAACGGAAACGTTAATACAAACATTTTATTTGATGCAATCGGACACGTTCTTGAACCGTTTTGTTGACAGACCCCGAGAGATAATGACTCCAATTGAAAGACAAAGCTATATCCACATTGAGTCATAATGGCACATAAAACTAGGGCAGTGTCGCTTTGCGAAATTCGCTACATTACTCTCAAGGCATTATGGCCAAGATCGCAGTGGGTGTGACTGGGTGGTAATTCACTCTGTACTTTTTTACACCACAATTCCCATGAGTCAAATAAAATTTAAAAATCAACGATAGGAATTTTTACCGTCAAGGTATTATTTCTGTGATTGCCGCTGTGGGTGTGACTGCTTTTACCTAATAGAATAGAAATTCACATGAGTCAAGCCCCTGCAGAATCGATTCTATAAACTGGCGCCATGCTAGGGCTCAGTTTTGTCTGGGTTATGGTTGTTATCTAATTAATGTGTAAAAATAGACGGTCAGCATAAGTGCGTAACACAAAACGTGCAAAAGACGGGGGAAAAATCAAATCGGAAGCGAAAGACCTTGAGCGGCATTTAAAACCATTCCTTCCCTACCGCATTTTCTATGCTTTCTCTGCATTTCCTCGGCATTTCGCTTGGCATTTTCCAATTTGGCGAACTTTGTACCCGAGAGTTTGACCAAGTGCCGAGCTGCAAGCTGGCTAGCTGGCAAAACTGGCAAACAGTTTAGACCCGGCGTCATGGCGATGATGTAGATGCCTTTCTATGGCTGCACCGAACCAATCTACTTCTTATTTTCCGAACCGAACTGAACACCATCCCATCCCCTGGCCGTTTTTCTTGCTCCATTTGACACGTTTTCAACGCCGTGGAAATGGGGGGAAATGTTGGAAAATGGGGTAAAAGCATTGAAAATCTCAACTAATGTCAAATGCTTTGTTGTCGAAAATCCAGCTGGGGCGAAAAAGGAACAAAGCTGCGGAAAGCTGAAGGTTCCTCCGTTGACACTTTTAATTTAGTACTGGGGTATTTATCAATCGGATATATTAATAACAACCAATGCATCAGTGGCCAAAGATAAATGCATTTTCTTTGTGATCCCTGCTGCAAATGCTTCAGATGCCCCGAATTTCGGGGAATCCCGGGAGAATCGAAGGGGGGATTATAAAATATGCAAACACAGTGCTCGCGATAAGCTTCAATACAAAGCCCTGTCAAGTTCCCACTCAATGTCGAGAGTGCCGTGCAAATATTTACAAACTGTCGACGATTTGCTTTGATTTTGATAAGCGCAACAACAAAGTGTATCGTAAACGAGCAAAGATAACAACTGATTTCATTCACAAATACGAATAGTGGATGGGGAAAGTGGTGGCGGCAATTATACAAATCGTTAGTCACTTAACTTTATGGTGAGAGATTAACCTTCGATAATACAAACATTTAATTTGTTGATTAAAACGTTCTAAAACCTGATTGTGATAAAAAGTCCTTGGCTGACCTTAACATTTAAATATATTTCCGTCACATATCTTATCATTCTGGTTTATCAGCTTTGCAAAACATTTATTTAGTCTGTCAAGAACATATCACTATTGCTTGTCATTGTTTTTAAAGCGCTTTTCTTTTTGACGCACAATTCTGATGGATTAATTCTACATAAATAGACAATTAGGGGACTTTTTACAAAGTAGAGATATTATTTAGTTTAATTTACATTTACAAAAAAAATTGATTCTAATTTTATTATTGAAATACTTATTTTATTTTAACATTTTATTTATTTTCAATTTTTTCGGTCAGACAAAAAAAATGTATTCTAGTTAAATTTAATAGGATAAAGAATTTTTATAAAACTATTGAAAGGATTGATATATATTTGTGTGCAATAATATATTAACTTAAAACAACTTATTTTTTTTTACATTTTGGTTAAAAATAAATAAAAATGTTTGCTTAATTTAATGGGTACAAAAATTTTGTATAATAATATTTTTTCAAGGCAATGTAAAACATCTATCAATATGCCTTCAAAAGGCAGGACATCGGGAGTGAAAATTCAGTCACACTTGAGTTTCCCGAGCAGTTGACTTTGCACTCCCTATCTCCCTTTACTTAAATCGTGCTCTCTTATTCAACGCCGCGTCCACAGGAGGCGCATAAAAAATGAATTCACACAAATTTCTTGTGTCAACTTGAAGTTTTTAGCGAATTAGCAATTTGTGCAGCGGTCGCAGTGGAAATTTTATACCAAATTGCAAATTCGTGTTGACTTTGTTTCAGTAAATTTTCCACCTCGTTTCGTTTTCGTTTTTTTTTTTGTGCTGAAGTAGGGCTTTTCGTTATATTCCTCGTCCTGCTTTTTTGGCCACTTCTTTTTTCTTCGTGTTGACTTAATGGAAATGTAAATAAAAAGTGAAGTTGATGCGGATAAAGCCCGTTCTGCACTTGACTGATAAGTTTTTGTACGTACTTTAAATCCTTATATATAGTTGTGGTTGGAGAAGAAATTCATGCTCGATTGCGATTCCGGGATTAATTGTCAACTCATCTGTCTTCATTTGTCGGTTGTGTGAAAATCTGCAGGACTGTCATGCATATTAAGTGGAAAATTTATAAAAAGACATAACTGCAAATGATGTGCGTCATTTAATTGTCACACGAATGCTGGCGATGACAGCTGTTTGCGTTTTGTGATTTCGTTTTGATGACTTAACTGCTCAATATCACGCATAAGCAGTGTTGCCATGGAGTATATAAGTTCTACCTATCCAATATCCTGAATTTTCATTAGATTTCCTTGAAGAAAATGTTCCTTACATGCTTGAAAGGGCTGCATATAACCCATCCAATATTGCACAGATATTATGTGTACATTGGCTGTATCATGGGCCACAAATTGCAGCTGCTGCTATTTAATGGCCCAACTTTCGATTCCGCAACCCACAGGCGGATGCATGAGTCCGAGTCCTTGGGAAAATGTCTAGATGGAGTGCTGCTGCTCAAGCATGTTGCAATAAAACTAAATCGAATTCAAACACAAAGTTCATTTACAGTTCATCAACTCGGGCTAGCTCCATTTCGAGAGGGGGAAAAGGCAAACAAAATGTGGCTCCCGGAAACTTCTAAACTTGGGCTTTTATGCTAAATTTAGTGGGCTTGGGCCCCATGGATACTTGACTCATAGGCGTTTATGTGTTAAATTGATTCGTCAATTTCAGGTTCAGGTGGTCATATATTTCGAAATTGATTATTTTGGCTTATGCAAAGCATTCGCCATTAGCTGATAATGGCTCATTGATAAACATTTATTGTGGGTTAACCTGCATACGCTCTACCGAAACTGAAAGCTTTTGTGGCTTAGCATTTTCGGAGCCAATTTTCCGGCTATCGGGGTGACACAGAAAAATCAACCGAAAATACCACGGGAAATCGCCATTGATTTCGATTAATTTTCAATGGCTTTTTTGGCCGCCGAAATATTGCTAATTGCGTGTGTAAAGCGTATTTATTTTTTGTGGCTATCTGGTCATCCCCGATGTTATGCATTAAATAAATTTGCTGATAATTTGATTTTCCACAAAAACGGTTTGCCACGTGTTTAGCATACTTTTGTGGGTTGAATGGATAAATGGTTAAATGGAAAATTTGCAGCTGCTGAAAGTGCACAATTGGTAAATGCCTTTTTGGCCATCAGGCGATTTATTCGACTTCAGTCTAAAGGTCACTCCGTTTGACTTACTCGCGCTCGACTGGCGACCGAAAATCGTTTTAAGTGAACACTGGAAATACGAAGGAATTTCTGCGAGAAGAAGCGGTGAAGCGTAAAATGCCGCTCAAGCTGAGTAACTGGATTTGCTGACTGCCGGGAAAATGCTAAGTTACAGCCGGAAAGTGGGAAAACCAATTGGAAAATACTTGCACACACTTAAAGCAATTCAACAATGGCACTGGGATTTATTGAAATGATAACTTATATACTAACTACTGCTTTTATTGAAATTTTATTAATAAAGTGCCCATCATTATAATTATTTAAATATTAAAAAAATATTATTGGAAGGGAGAATACATTTTCTTCGAGTTTTACCTGACAAAAAAAGTACTAAAAAAATAGTTTACCTTCTTATTATAAGGTATCTTGTTAGTTAAAGTTTTTAAAAATATTCAAATTTATATTAAATATATAAACCACTTTAACACTTGTACTGTAACTTATAAAAAATTCTTAAGTGAGAGAATTGAGTGAGAGAGTGAGAGAATAAGTAAAAATAAGTAAAATAAATAAATATAAAAAAAATTTATTTTTCTATTAAAAACAGAAATACTGATTTCATTTTAATTATTTTTGTAATAAATATTCTTCATCACTCAAAATGAATGCGTAGTTAACACACTAGAACATTCCTAGCGGTTCTGTTGTAATTTGGGTGCTAATTTCCTGCTGCCGAATTCGCTTGACATTTCCAGCAGCGCTAAAGATTTGCATATCTTTTGAGCCGCAGCATGTGGAATGCAAGTTGGGGATTTGCCGAAATCCCTCTGCCTGTCTATCGCTTCGCAAGCCTTTTCAACTGTTGCCGGAGCTCCGTGATGTATCCACTTCACATCGTCTATACGTTTTGACAGCTGCTCCTCGAGTGGCTGCTTCTGCGGTTGCCAAGTTTCGCATTTGACTTGAGCAGACATTTGGCCTGGCAAATTACCAAAACCGGAGACGAAGACAGTTGCCAGTGGCGGTGGTGGGGAGGAAAACCCCTGGTGCCTTGTGGGTAGATAAGGAATTTTCATCACTTAATTGACATGTCGGGGAATTGCGGATAAGTCGGGCTTGGATAGTGATTAGTTGGAGTTTAACCAAAGAATATCCATTAGACATCAAAGATGAAATCAAAGCCAACTCCGTAGTCAATTGTCAGTGGGTCTTATGCACACTTGGCATTACCAGATATGGACAATCGTCCAATGTACTAATTCAGCTAATAAGTAGGTACATAGTACGCAGTAGAGGAAATCCCTCAACACTTTAACCTACATCCACTTTTCCACCCTGCCAGAACCTCAATTGTTTTGTGTGCATCTGCCAATTAGACTCAGCCTGACGAATTTTTGGGCACCAGCACCAGAAAAGTGAGACCCATTTAGCCATTGACGCAAAATGTCACTTGTCGTAGTCAGGCAGACTTTTCATACCCATCCTCATCTTCATCCTCATCCTACAGCCTTTTTTCAGCAGTGCGTCATAAGCGGGTTATGGAATTTTCATTTCAAGTCAAGAAGACGACCTGAAAATGGCCAGAGATTGTGGGAAATGGCAGTGGGCTTCCCAATGGACAGATGCCAATTTTTGGCTAAGAATACTGCAATTTTGGTGAAGTAGAATGAAAGTTGAAAAGTCATTTTCTAGGCTTTTTGGATTAGGTACTTTGGTAGCCAATCGAATTCGTTAGCATGGCAGGCTAGGAGAAAAATGTAGAAAAGGTTTTAAAATTATACATGGTAACTTTTGGGGAATTTCTTTCTACAGGGTATCCCGTTTTCATCTGTAAACATCTTTCGATTTTCTTAGTTGACCTTGATTGAGCTAGCCTCACATCCTCGTCCTCGTCGCAAGTCAATTTAATTGGAAGCGGGCACAAACTGTTTGCTGACGCTACCCTTTTGACATTTAATTAATATGCAAATGATGCCTTGGCTCGGCATTTCAATCCCGAACTCATGCGCTCAGCATCTGGCACTTTTAGGTGCTCTGTGCTCCACATGCGATGGCCACTTCTTTCTCGCTTGAGGAAGAGGATGAATATCCTCTCCAGATTCGCTGGCAGCGTAAACAAACCGAGGAGGAATTAGAAAGGCAGCTTAGTCATTCCGCCGGCGTCGCAGATTTCGTACAGAGCTTCAATTGCCGGATGAGGAAGGAGGCAAGGAAGGAGGATGGGCTGCTATCCTTGATATCCTTCGGAGGGTGTGGTGTCCCACAGGAATGCCCGCTCGGAATTTACGAGCCGCTCGAGATTAGTTTCCCCTGGCTGTTTGCTTTAATTGCGCCCATAGAGTCTATGGGACAAAAGGGGGCGTGGTCGCCGAGTCAGCAAACAGGCATCCTCCATATCCTCCATTTTCCGCATTCCACATACGCCGCGTGTGCCGCAGGAGATGCCCCAAGATTGGTGTCGCTGCATTGTAAATATTGCATTGGGCAAGCTCAAATAAACACACTTATCGCATCGAATGGGGAGTCGTAAATATATATGTATCTGCGATGCATAAATTGTTGACTCCCCAATCGCTTGTGTGTGTGTGTGTTTGTGTCCCACCATTTTATATATCTTATTTATTTCAATTTTTTGCACATTCGTTGTCGCGACGTGTGTCGAATGTGCGGCACATTTTATTCGAATGTTTTCACTTGGTTGTGCTCTCTTATTTTTTACCATCCTTCGGGATGCAATTTAAAATATTGCCCACTCGCAGCTACACTTATATTTTTCCGGCTTTTTCATTTTGTCCTCTTTTTTTTGCCGTGGCCATTGACGTGGCCGTTGAGTTGAGTGATTGCAATAAATTATTACCGAAAGTTTATCACGTCCAGTGGAGCAGGGCTTGCCGCATATTGTCGTTATTGTTTCTTAAAGGAGTGAGGAAAATGAATTGAAACTTAAAGTGGGGAAAAAATATTTTCTGGTTCGTCAAAATATCAAAACAAGAGAGAACGCTGTAGTCGAATATAAAGTAAAGCAAGTGCGAGGGAGATTAGCATGCATGATTGAAAAAATTATTCTACATTTCAATAGGTATGTATAAGCACAAGAAAACTGCATTCAAAATGAACGGGGATAAATACTTGCTAATAAATATATTTAGTTTTATTTGAAAAGTCCATTGAATACAATTATAAATTATTTACTTCCGGGCCGACTGAAAGAAGCGCTCCTTCTGCAAGTTGATCCTTTCCCGGCGCAAAACCTTAACCTCCTCTTTGGCCACAAGGGAAAGGACACTGTTCGAGAGACAGTCGTCCTTGCAGCCGAAAAACTTTTGCACATCGTTGATCTCGAAACCCTTTAGTAACCAGGCCGACTCCATGACCAGTAGAAACGCTGTCACCGCCGATTGATTGATTTTTTCCACCATCCAGGCATGCTCGTCGCTCACATAATTACGCAAATTCCAGCAGATAGAGTCCACCAAGAATTGCAGAGCTTGAAAGACAGGAAACCAAATGGCCACCAGAAGCACCTGGATCGCCAGACAAAGGCCCGCCACCTCGAGTATTGCTCCCAATTGTATTAATCTTGAACTCCTTCTGCTCTCCGACTTCAATTTGTGCAGGAACATTATGGCGATTATCAAGAAAACAGTCGATTCCGTACTGGCCTCCACGGGATTGTAGAAGAGGCCTATGCAATGGCAAAATATCGAAATGAGCAGGGCAATCATAAAAGAGGCGTCCATTTTATTTCGTTGAAAAAATATTCAATTTACATAAAAAACAAGAATTTTCGGAAAACTTTTTTCTGGATTACTGCAAGTTGGTTAAGAATTCTATATGTGAGGTCTAAAGCATGGCTTACTAAGTTATTAAATTTAGAAATAAATTTGTAAGAAGTTGCATTCAGATGTACATATTTGAATGGCTTTAGTTAAAAATAAAATTTAAAAAAATTTATCTTTTATCGCTTTTTAAATATGGCAGCAAATTCAGCAGCAAAAATCAAAAAATGTAATTGAATAAAGAATATAGTTTTAAGCATAGTAGGCGGCGATTTTCTAGACCCTTAGTCATATAAAGGAAATCATCATTCTGAATTTTATTTTCATAGCGAGTGAATGCTTTGAGGAGCTCCGGAATAAAAAAATTATTTTATTTCATCGAAACTTGGAAGTAAGCAGCAAAATGTCAACTCGTCCAATTTTGCTTAGGGACCGGCCGATTATGAAGAGAGTAAGTTGTTCAAGTGTAGAAATTAAGGAATATTCATAAGAAATACAATTCCACAGAGGATGACCATAGGTGGTCCTCGCCCATTGCCTCTTCACGCGGTCGAGCAAATCAAGCAGCGCAATTTTTTCGAAAACCTCGGTAATACCGATGGGATGGTGACCAGACGTCCCCCCGTCAATGATGATATGATGTATCGCGAGTTAGGCAATCAGCGTGGTTGGAATGGATTTAATTCCGGAGGGCAATTCAATTTGAATACCAGTGCTCCACCGCCGCCGGAGAATCTCATTTGGGAAAACCCCCAAAGTTTCCAACGCGAACGCTCGCCGCCAGTTCGCCGTGCTCTTTTCGAAGTTCCCGATGAGGAACCCGTCCAAAATATTCAGGAACCCTATTATCGCAGGACTCAGGAGCCGCCTTCGAATGCATATGGTTTTCCAGAAGGACCGTCTGTTTTTAATAATCGCAATGAAGATTTCGAACGTCGAGAATTTTCGAATGCAAATTTTGAAAATAATGGACAGCATCTAAATCAACGTGGTGATGAGGATTTTGAGCGCCGAGAATTTTGCAATGGTAACTTTGGAAACAATGGACAGCCTGAACATAATCGCAATGATGATTTCGAACGCCGTGAGTTTTTCAATAAAAACTTTGGAAATAATGGACAGTCGGTTAATCAACCTGAACCAACATCCGGAGGTACTGAGCCGTCGGATAAGATTTTTATGATTGCTGGCTTCAAGTTGCCGTTCTTAACCAACGAAATGGCGAAGTCGGCCTTTGTGGAGTCTCGATCGTACGCGGTGCGCTATTTCCAGAAGACGCCCAACTATATAATACGCAAGAAAAAAACCAAGGATGCGCCCATCATTCAGCACATTTACAACGAGATAGAGGATGTCCATTACGATGATTATAATGACCAAAAGTCTACCGCTCTTTCAATCAACCGTCATCGCGAAAGTCTCTGCAAGGAGTGGACCAAGATCTATCGGGGCAGGAACTATCGTTCTTGGGATGGATGGTGGAAGGACTTCCACAACATTGATGTGGACATCTTTGAGCAGTTGGCGAAATTCGAATGCTTCAATGTGAAGTACAACTTCATGTCGCCCGGTGGAGTCCATAATGCCGACCAGCTGATCAATAGGGCCAACATCGCTCTGACCAAGAATCGCAACAATTATGTGGGCAACTTGAAGGTCGCCCACAGCCTGATGGACCACACTGTCCTGGGAAACTTGGCCATGGAGGAGACCGCTCGGCTGCAGGACATCATTCGCTCGGTGCCCAATCACCTGTGGGTCTACAAGTTGCGCTGCATGATCTACGTGTGGTACAACTACGGCCAGGTCATGAAGTCGAAGGACACCCAGGATAAGAAGTACCAAATTGTGCTCAAGGAGTGGAGGAGCCCCGTCATCCACTGGCTGGCCAAGCAGGCCTTTTTCGAGCTGAAGAGCATCAGCAAATTGGAGTATCCCCAGTTCCGTGAGGTGTACGGCGCAGCCAGACAGAAAGCCAAGAAATAGGCGCTTTTATAATGGTTAACTGCGAAATAAAAATATTAAACAATTTATAAAACTTTTTGATTTTATTTAATTACAAAAAAATATCAAGCCAATTGAAAGCACTTTCTGTAATCCCAATAACTATATTTATTCTAAAAAAAAAATAAAACAGAACCAGGAAAAAACCTGCTTATGTCGAGTGAATCCATATTCCGAGACCCGTCGCAATTTATTCAGCTCCACTTGCATAAAGTTGTTTAATTTGTTATCCCCAAAGTGCACCTGAGTCTCAGGGCTAAGAGGCAAAACCAAAAAAAAGAAAAATATATATAAAAACAGAAGAAAAAGCTGCTGCTGGCAAAGGCAAATGAATAAACCAACAGCAACGGAAAATGACGATACAAACCAAAGAGAAGGCTACAAAAAAATGCAAAGCGCTACTGCATATTAATCCGACAGAGTATTTCACTCAACCTCAAACACACACAGCACAGCACATACAGGGTGTCCTGGCTACAAAGGAACCAACAGAAACACTAAACAAAATGTAATAAAATATTAAAAACACTTATTGTTCATAAAAAAAATTTAATGATTTAAAAAAAAATTTAAATACATTTCTTTTTTGTTATTTTAAGAAATAACACATCATGAGAAAATGTCAGGCTTAACATGTTCTACCCATATTTTTTCGAGTGTAAGCAAGGCCATCAGGACACATTGGGAAAGGACACGCTGTCTGCGAGATGGGCGACCGCGAAAGACATTTATTGTATCCTTAGCGCGGCTGACAGACGCGTGCTGAGACGATGATGAATTTGCTGCCGCCGATGGCTCCAGCCTCCTGGCTCCACCTCCTGCCGCCACCCACTGGGACGCCACCTCCCACTCCTCCTCCTCCTCCAGAATCGTTGGAGGCCCAAAGTGAAAAACTCGGCTGGCAGCAGCCAGCGAAGCGGCAGAAATGACGACAGACAGCCTTTGGGACAGACGGCGGGCAAGTGACGAAAAAAATGCAAATAAAATGCCGGCTTATTGAGTCAGTGGTGCTGGTGGCGCGGAGAAAGGAGAAAGTCGGTGGCGCACAAGACACTTTTTAGTTGATTGAAAAAGGTGATGTCAAGGTTTTTCTTCCTTTTTTTTCATTTTCCTATTTTATTCATCGTTGACCTTTTTTCGTTAAATATGATGAAAGTTTTGCACTTTGATAAGAAAATGTGGTGGGTCTGCTGGGCATTAAAGTGGCGATGGAAGAACTAAGCGGAAAGTGGTTCGTAATCGACAGAAATGGATAATACATAATTGAATAAGAGAAAAAAAAAACAAATAATATAGAAAATAAACAAGAGAGAACGCTATAGTCGGGTTGGTGTCCCGACTATCTAATACCCGTCACTCAGCTAAAGGGAGTGCGAACGCTGTGTCGGGTTGGTGTCCCGACTAATAATCGTAACTCAGCTAAAGGGAGTGCGAGGGAGATAGATATATGTTGACAATTTATAAAGCGTATAACTTTTTAATGAATGGTCCGATTTGAAAAATGTCTTCTACATTTCGATAGGTATAAATATACACAACAAAATTGCATTTATACTTCTCGGAAATCTTTAAAGATGTGGGCGGAGGACCCATTTTAAAATCGTTAGTGGGCGATTGTGGGCGTTAGAGGGGGCGTGGCGCTCGGCTAAAATAAACTTGCGCTGCGTAGGAAGCCAAAGAATATGTGTGGGAAATCTCAACCTTCTAGCTTTTGTAGTTTCTGAGATCTCAGCGTTCATACAGACGGACAGACAGACAGACGGACAGACGGACAGACGGACAGACGGACAGACGGACATGGCTAGATCGACTCGGCTAGTGACCCTGATCAAGAATATATATACTTTATGGGGTCGGAAACGCTTCCTTCTAGCTGTTACATACTTTTGCACGAATCTAGTATACCCTTTTACTCTACGAGTAACGGGTATAAAAAGGATATCTGGTAATATAATTAAAGTGCTCCCCAAATCACAAAGATTAGCCACTCAAAGGATTTCCTTACCGAAATGTTCTTTTCATTTATCAAGATGATTTAGGTTTAAAAGCCAAAAACAGGCTCATCCAAAAATATATCCACATATACCCACAAACAGAGAAATGTAATAAAATACTAAAAAGCACAACAAAAAGGCGTCAGGTGCAGACAAACAGTTTCACACCCCCACGTAGAGTCGAAAACGGCATCCTTGAACACACAGTGGGGTATCGTGTTTACGCATTTATCCTGCCCAGAGGCTCCTTTCACAGAGGCCCTCGCTCTAATATTTAATTTAAAATGTTATCCCCCGGCATTTTTGCTTATGAGTTTGCAAGCGCAAGCGAGCGTCAAATGAAAAAGTTTCACACTTTACCAGCTCCCCAGTATCGGAGTATTTTATTTAAGGACCCTAAGTCGCTCGAAATCAGATTGCATTGCAGGCGGAGGCAGGAAGCGATTTTCGTGGATTTGTGCCGTGTTTTATCCCTTCTGACACTTCACTTGCGATTGACGCTATATTTAGAAGCACGCCGAGCGATTTATTTCAAAAGGTTCAATTTACCTCTGGGAATTTAGTGACATTAACCTTTCTCAATGGAAATTATATGCCTACGCTCGGAAGAAAAATAAAGAAAATTAATTATACATACCTACAATGACGTCTAATGGTAAATGAATAAAGGTTTTAAAATCACTTAAAAAAGGTGTCTTGAAGTATGCTACAATATATTTCATATCAAAAAAAAAGGTGTCTACAATTATGCAACAATATATTTTAAATTCAAAAGTCCTATGGATTAATGCTGAAATACAGGGTTAATTTTTTTGTTTCCCGCCAAATATATTCAAATAACTTTAATAAGGGTTAATTTAGTAGCCTTTCTTTCCTTTAAACATAATTATTGTGCTCTTTAAAACAGCTTTACAGTCGTGCATTTTCCGTCACACACGGCAATTAATTAAAATTCAATTAAGAACAAAGCTGGCACGTACACAGCCACAGCAATGCTCAATGCTCAATCATAATTTAAATTTTGGCCAGAACGAAATTAACCAACATAGAGGGCATAAAGCTGTGGGCCCTGACAATGTGATGTGTGCGTGTGCTCCTTGCTAATTGCAAATGAAATCCGATTCTCATTAACTTGCCCAGGCTCATAATTCACTTACTCGAATTTGGCACTTTAAATTTGAGTTCTCAGAATGGTCGGTATGGTGTGTCGTTTGGGCTCTGTTGATCTCATTATCACCTAGTGGCATTGTTGAAATATTTGCAGGAGCCAGAATGGCCAAATATGGCCAATGATTCGTTGATTAATAAATTATTCTTTATTAAATAGCGTTATGCAAATGCCGACTGCAGGAAACGAGAGGTGACAAAGCAGAGGAAATCCCACAGATGAATGATAAATATGACCAGGCATATTTATTAAAAAAATCAATTAATTTGCGATTAATTACAGATTCATTAAAAGAGTCAAATATCATCGAAATAAAATTTACGTGGACTTAAATCGCTTAAATGTCAGAGTTGAAAATTTTAGCATTTTAAAGCTCAAAGTCTGAAAGGCCAGAACCAATTAAATGTGATTTCTGGCGTTGCCAGACGAAATTCTATGCATAAATACCAACTTAAATTATTATAAAAAAAGGAAGACAAACATGTTATAAATATCAAATTACATTGCAGCATATTTTTCACTTTAAACAAATACTCAAATCACCATCAGAGTTGCAAAATTGCATTGCACAATGGAAAAAGGGTTTTTGTTTTACCGTGACTTTGTAACTGGTGAAAAGCGAATGTTTGCAGGTTGCATAAATTGCGAAAACATTTGTAAATATTTTAGTTTCGTGAGCGAGCATCAACATGAAAACAAGGATCGAGGATTTGCACTCTGACTCCTGTTGCATTTCAATTTGGTTATTTTTATTTACTTCTTTTATGCAAAACTAACTATTTGTTCAACAAATATGCAATAAAATGCATAGACGCTTTCCCACATTTTTCCCGCCCATTTCCATTTCCAGCCCCATTTAACGAAGTTAGAGAGAGTATTTTCCACATTTTGACTTCTCCGGAATTGCATGACAAATTACATTTGAGGTTTTTCACATGGACATTGATTTAATTACCAAATGAATTTCCTTGCCATCCAGAAGTCGAAAAAGAAGTTTAATTTCCCTCAAGTCTGGCCAGGAATTTGCATATATGTATGCACTCACTGCCCGAATCCTTTTCACATCCAGCCTGTCCGTCTGTCTGCCCGTTTGAGTAATTTCATTATGAGTTTTAAGACTTTTAATTAATTTAAAAAGTGAACAATTTTACACTCTTTTTCATAACAACTCTGGCTGGAGTCCAAAGTCCGCAGTCCGAAGTCCGGCTTTTGTCTGCCGAAGTCTGGTGGAGCCGGAAGAGTGGCATAATTTCCGCACCGCCTCGAACTTGATGCAAACATTTCATCTGCATTTCGAGTGGTCCAGGCCCGGCAGCAGAATCAGGATCAGGACCAAAAGCACGTCTGGGGGAAGGGGCATTGGCAGCATCAACAGCATTCAATTAATTTTCCGTACTTTTGCCATCCACAAAAGCGAAACTTTTGCAGTCCGACATCCGGCATTGTTGCCAACTTGAATGCTTATTTACGGACACAACAGCACCAGAAGCTCCCCCGGATTATGCCGAACATCATAAAACTTGTATCGACTCGTTAAACTGGCAGATGGAATGAACCCGTCATATGAAAAGTCCCTTGGACATTACACGGTGAAAAAATACTATTTATTAAATGTATTGTACAGTCTTAAAGGTGATTCATTTGATTTTAAATGTTTTATGAAATTTTTTTAATAATAATGATACAACTAGTTTATTTATGAAAAAATAATGAACAAGATTTATAAAAAAATAATTTTTTTAAGTAAGCCTTGAAATTTTGTTCATTTGCTGTTATTATTCGTAAAAGTCAAATACGTTGCTCACACACATACACTTCGAAAATTCAGTAAAATAATTAGATAGAAAATGTCCGCCGAAGTGGAGGAGCTGCTGAAGCGTTTTCAGTCCATGAAGAACATTATCGGGATAGTTGTGGTGGACAATGATGGGATTCCCATCAAGACGACCCTGGAATACAACCAGACTCTGCACTATGCGGCTTTAATGCAAACTGTGAGGGAGAAGGCTCGCCAGGTGGTCCTGGACATGGATGCCACCAACGAATTCACCTTCCTGCGGCTGCGGACTCTCCAGCACGAGCTGATGTTGTGTCCGCAGGAGGATTACTTCATCATGGTGCTCCAGAGTCCCTGTGACTAGTGTAGGACTAAACAAAATACATATTCTTTGGATATTCTTAATACAAGACCGAAACCTCATTTCTTTGGCAGCCATTTAAAGTCAAAGTGTTCGGCAAATAAAATGTTATTAACATATTCGTGATAGTCTCCATTTCGCCAACCAGAATTCCTTCATTAATAGCATTCGGCTGCAAATTATTTGCATTGGGAATCGGAATTGAATTGGAATGTCATTTGCGTGCCGAGCAGTCTTATTCAATATGCATCCTTTGGCCCACATGAATATATGCATGCATCCTTTTTTTCCCCCCACGAAACCCACTATCCCGTCCGGGCAAACTCATTTACAATAAATGAAGACTGACTGAGGCAGCCACGAAACAAATAAACTTTTTTTTTGCGGCCCTCGCCAGGATGCGAGCATGTAAGGATGCGGATGCCACGGTAACCGAAGAGGAGGGCAGGTTCCTCCTCTGGGTTTTGCTATTTTTCATTTAATTAAATACTTTACATGCAAAGTGCATTATGAGCAATGGGCGAAGCAAAAACCAGAAGCTGATAAGTTGGTAAAGTCGCACGGTTGCCTCTCAGGAGGCCAGGACATCGATGCCAATCCATCGATCGACTGGTGCAGGATGAAACTATTCACTCGAGATAACTTCATAAGCATCGGGACAGGATATAGAACAGTGCTGGCACAGCAATCAATTTGAAAAAGTCAACCGACGAGTCACAGAAAAAATACGAGGAACATGACCAGGTCATATTTTTAAAGAAACATTTTCTCCCTACTGCTAATGTGATTTGAAAATCCCAGATAAGTGAGTTCTTGAAATGGACAACCAGGTTAACAAATTTAAAGTCAGTTGTTGCATTTACATTCGTTTATTTGTGCAATAAATTTAACATCTTGATTGAATTATATGTATTTCTTATTCGAGTTGATTACAATTATATTTGCAGTTTCATTAATTTTTACAGGCTTAATTGTTGATGCTAATTTCATTTTTATTTACATTATTTATTGTGGGCTTAGCAGTTTCATGTTTATTTATATTACCTAATTCTGGCTTAGGGGTGAATTTAATATCAATAATATTTTGATTTATATTTACTTCATCTTTTTCTGGCTCTAAAGCTTCAATTTTAGTTTCATTTTTATTAACTTTACCTTTTTCAGGCTTAAATGTGTTTACGGGTCCTATAACAATTACATTCTGATTTACATTTTCACCTTCATTACCTTTTTTACACTCAAGGCTGCTAATCGTAGAGGTAAGCCAATCTTTAAAATAAACTACACTTGCATAAACCCCAGGGAAATTGGGATTGGCACATCCTGCAGACCAGGAAACGATGCCAACGAGTTCGCGGCCTGGAAAGCATACTAAAGGACCTCCAGAATCCCCATGGCATGCACGCTTTCCCGCAGCGGAAGCACAAATGCTTTTTTCAGTCACACCTCCAAAATAGGCCACTTGACAAGTCTTGTGATCCTCGACGGTAATTTTTACACCTCTTAGTGTTGGTGCACGCAAAGTGGAGCCCTCAACTGTATCTCCCCAACCAGTAACAAAGCATTCAGTTCCCGGTTCTGGAGTCTTGTCAGCAAGGATGATACTATTTACCCTTGATGTTCCAAGTCTTAAAGACTTATGCAGAAGAAGCACTGCAATATCGTAGGGATCAGAGAATATATCCCCTATGTACTTCTCATGTTGTTTGGCTTTCTGAATCTTATAAACTTGTCCACCGAAATGCGGAAAGGATGATCCAACGCGCACTGAATAATTTTCAAGTTCTGTGCGGTTCAAACAGTGAGCTGCAGTCAGGATAATCCGTTCACTGTATATAGCACCACCACAAATTTGTATATCATACTCTAATAGAGCCACTTGATAGGGTGCTTTTTCGATTGGAACAGAACCGCCACCAACGATCCTTTCCTCAGGTTCTGGAATCCTGGTGGAACACACAAGAGCAGCCAGTAACGCGATAGGTAAGAACTTGGTAATCATTTTAAACTTTTTCAGATTGAATTTGTTTCTTAAATGATTTCCAGCTCTTTTATAGGACTTTTGCATTCGCGGGCTCATAGAATATCGTTAATCACTCCCTATAAATTGTGCAACTTGACTGCTGCCTATCGGTTACCCAATTATTATTTAATCACTTTTAATAAGGTTTTTTGGATTATCCCATTAAAATTATCTTGATTGGTAAAGCTTAAAAAATTCCACAAAAAATGTCAGGGCTATGCAACTGAAAAGCTGCTTAAAATTTGATAAAAATTAATTGGTAGCTTGCTATTGTTTCACTACATTAGCAGTCACTATATAAGACTTGTTTCTCTTGCCAGTCGACTTTGCGAGAACTTAGTTATAATAACGCTAGCCTAAGAAGTTCAAGATGATTCTTTTGTGCATACTATATGTGATGGTACTTAGTGTTGTATCTGCTGCATGGATGCAAGGACCTGAAGTACGTATCGTTGGTGGAAAACCTGTTCAACAGCCCATTCCTTGGCAAGTGGCCCTTTTGCACGGAGGTATTCAATATTGTGGAGGTGCTATATACAGCGAAATGATTGTGATAACTGCAGCCCACTGTTTGCATGGCAAAAAGATTGAAGATTTATCAGTACGCTCAGGATCATCGTATTGGAACCATGGCGGTCAATCGGTGAACATAACTAAATCAGTTTCACATGCGAAATACAATTATTCCAGTTTTACTCATGATATCGCTGTGCTTCTCCTGAGCTCCCCACTGAAATTTGACAATTTTACACGAAATGTCGAATTGGCCGAGAGTACTCCGAAGGCAGGAACACCTGCTCTGCTTTCCGGTTGGGGAATTAAATATTTTGGTCCTAGTGCTAAAGGTCCTGATAAATTGCAGGCCCTCACAGTTTTTGTAAAAGATCGTAAAAAGTGTAAGAAGGCCTACAATTTATTGGCGGAATTATTGGCTGAAGAACATTATGATATACCCGAGGACAACATATGTGCCTCGTCAAGTGATAAAGGTGCTTGCAAAGGAGACTCCGGTGGTCCGCTGGTTACTTTATTACCCACCAAGCTTATTGGCATCGTTTCTTCAGGATTCCGATGTCTTACTCCTAGCTTGTACACCGATGTTACATTCTTCAAGACATGGATCGAAAGAACTGTAAAAAGCTTCGCATGCAGCCCGTTAAAAGATTACCAATAATGCTCATCAGATACTTACTTACATTAAAACAATCTCTATTGTATTCATACGTTAAAGTTCTTACTTTTCTTACTTACTAGGAAAACCATTTAGCTCAATAATTGTGTTAATTTTTTAAAATTAAATGACTTTAAAAGTCATTAAAATATTCGTACAATGTTTCATAAAAGTTTGTTAGCAAAAGCTAATTATATAATTTTAATAAATACCTACTTTTTAAAATCGGATTTGATATCACAAATTTTTTTGATAAGAACAATTTGAAGATTTTCTTTGAGTGTCACTCTGCTAAAGTTCCAACCCATGAGTAATAGCTAAGACGAAGACCACTCAGACTTAAGAAAGACAACTGAAGGACATCTGGATCATCGGTTCTCACCATGCGCGGAACCACGGGGGGTGATATGGTTGATATATCACCCCCCACTCGGGTGAAAAATAAAAGAAATTTTGGTATTCAAAAAGTATGCAACAAAAAAATTGTTCTGATATCACCCCCCACAACAGAATCCTGGATCCGCCACTGGTTCTCACTATCAGAACAAAATGGTGAGAAGTGAAAAGTTAAATTGAGTTTATTCAACCACCTGTTGATAAGAGTACACTACTGATCGGACTTTAGTTGTTGAAATTAACATTGTAAATAACGCCCAACTTGATTTAAGAACTTTGAAATTTACGCAATGTCATTCTGAATTTAAGAACCTTTTTAACTCAGATGAGAATGTCAGTATTTTCTCTGTTTAGCCAATCAGGCAAAGGTGGACCACAATGTCACAGCTAAAACCAGTTGGGAATTGCAGCTTTCCAAGCACAAAAGGCTTTGAAATATAAAAGAACATCGATTAATGCAATTCTATACTTTATTTTAAACAACTTTACCTTTACTTTACAAAGTGAAAACGTTGAAAGCTTCAACTTTTAAAGAGATTAATTTTGCAGAGGGTTAATAGCCTTAAAGGCTTCGAGCCATTTCTTGAGCACAACCACATTAGTGTAGACATCGAACAAGGGAATACCACAAAAGGAATTCCATGACGAGAGGCCAATTAGCTGGTTGCCGGGAACACTGACCAAAGCTGCACCTTCTTTACCGGCGCAAGGTCCTCTGTCCATGCGATTGGCACAAATCATATCCTCGGTAATGAGACTGTTACAAAACTGTTGGCATCTGACGTGATCTTCGATCTTAACGTCGGTTCCCTGCAGGTGGGTGGTAGACCAACCAGTGATCTGTACGTATAGTCCTGGTGTCGGCGTTTTGTCCGCTATATCAATGGGTGTAGCATTTTTTCCCAAAGGAATGGGAATACCCAAAAGAAGCACAGCAATATTATTGGCATTACTTCCGTAGGTCGTTTCCGGTGAGTACTTTTCGTGAATGAAAACTTCATGCACCGGTCTTAATTCACCTCCTCCCCATGTCGATGATCCAAAGGACACAACAATATCTTTTGGATTACGTCCTTGAACGCAGTGTGCGGTTGTCAAAACTATATTTTTGTTGTAAATGACTCCACCGCAATCTTCGGATGGCTTAATCAACAGAGAAACTTGCCAGGGAGCTTTTTCAATCGGCAAACCGCAAACGATCCTTTCGTCAACTGGATGAGGAACCCTTCCTGCAGACAGAAGGTCAGCTGCAAGCAGAAGAACTAAACTCTTTGTAAACATATTGAAATTGTTTAGACTTTTGGATTTGGTGTGCAAACAGAAAAGTGCGGCCCTCTTTTATAGTCGTCGTCTGATGGCGGTCATTCGTTACATAACATGAACTACTTATCTAAAAGCAATATTGTTTTATAGTTATGTTCGCTGACATGGGTAATTTTTTCCGGGTTTTTGGTTAAAATTACTATAATGTTTTAAAGTTATGTAGGTTGTCGTAAGTAATTATTTCCGTGATTTTCATTTACGTGCTAAGTGCGTTGTGAATAAAATATATTTGCACTCTCTGGCAGTATGAAATATTTCTTTTGACTTAGCTATAATTTTAATTTAATAACAATAATTATTTAATAATTACTAATAAGGAAATTAATATTTCTATTAGGTATCTGAGGAAGAATCAGTAATAATATTTATACAAATTGTATTATTGGTCTTAATAAATTATGGTCTTTGTTTTCTTAGTTTAATTTTTTAATTTCTGCGATGCGTAATTTTATAAGAATCATGTCGCATATCACATATTCTTAACTTACTTAACTTAGGTAAACAATATTAAAATATTTCATTACTCTTATCTGTATGGGGAAAAGAAAACAAATTTCATAACATATTTATATCTTTGGTGTGAAAGATAGGCTACTCACAAGTTAAACGATAAATAAAATTGATTTATGGCTTTCTATAAGGCTGCTATTTAAGCGGACCCATAAAAGAGTCGGTTTCTTTCCAGTTTGATATTGAAATTCTAAGTTACAAACTGCAGTCCAAAAATTTAGAAATGATAGTTTGTAGCTTACTATCTTTCATCGTGTTTGGAATGGTATCTGCTGGATGGGTACGAGGTCCTGAACAACTTATGGTTGGTGGAGACCCCCCTGAATTTGACAATTTCACGCATAATATCGAATTTGGCGACAGTACTCCTAAAGCAGGTACGACAGCATTTGCTAGTGGTTGGGGGATGACATATATTAGTCCTGGCAAGGTCCTCATTAATTACATGCCGTAGAGCTTTCCGTTAAAGATCGAAATAAATGAGAAAATGCTTTTAATTGCCAGAATTATTGGCTGAAGGCGTACCCATTATTATAACGGAGGACAATTTTTGAGCTTCTTAATTTCGGTTTTGGGTGTCTAACGCCTGGATATTTTGCTGATATTGCCTTTTTCAAGACATGGATCGAGCGCACTGTAAGCAAATTAGAGTGCTGTCTGGAAGTTCTGCCTAACCTTAAAACATAATATTAAGATATTTAAATAAAGAAAGAACCATTGTATTTGTCGTAAAAATATTTATTATACACAGAGAAAAAAACCCAGCACATTGTACTTGAAAAAAGAAAATTCGTTCCTAAAAACCGTGTAAGCGCAAATGTTCTTATTTTGAGATAAATGTTATCTTTATGTAAATGGTTTAAGTTCCTTTTTCAAGTTTATTTGATTCTTATTTTTTAAAATGTTATACTTAATAATGCGCCAAGGGGATGGCAGTAGCATTACTTCCAAGCGGAATTGGTGAACTCAAGACGAGCACAGCTCAATATAGCTGTGTTTGACGGGGAGACCATCGTCCCCATCGTGCCTTATAGCATAAGCCACCCTTATCAATTCAACAGAACCACTTGTAGATAATCCCTAGTAAACTGATATGTTTTCTGTTTGTCTACACCAGGGACCGAAAATAACTGTTATTGTAAATTTTTCTTACCAAAAAAATCATGCACTTAGAAGAGTCCAAAAATTTGTTGAAATATACCATTATTTTTGTAAGCCATTGTAGTTTACAAATCCGTAATGATTTATATTTATTTGATTTTTATAATAAAAGTCAAAAATAACTGTTATTTGTTGATTTTTATGTATAACAGTTATTCTTTTGAAATTTTTGAAAAAATGAAATTATTAAAAAAAAAACATGCTAACCGAGTTTTATATAACTTACAAAAAATCTTTAAAAAAAGCCAACCGTGCATATTGTATAACTATATTTGTATACCCTTGCAGAGGGTATTATGATTTCAGTCAGAAGTTTGCAACGCAGTGAAGGAGACGTTTCCGACCCCATAAAGTATATATATTCTTGATCAGCATCACTAGACGAGTCGATCTAGCCATGTCCGTCCGTCCGTCTGACCGTCTGTCCGTCTGTCCGTCTGTCTGTTTCTACGCAAACTAGTCTCTCAGTTTTTGAGCTATCGGGATGAAACTTTCCCAAAAGTCTTCTTTCTATTGCAGGTAGTATATATGTCGGAACCGACCGGATCGGACAACTATATCTTATAGCTCCCATAGGAAGGATCGGAAAAGAAAACGTTAAAAAAATTCTAGCTTCGGTGTTTTTTGAAATATTACCTTCTACTTTTGGGGATGTTATTTTTTAAATATTTCTGAATTTCGAATTAAATATTTAAAAAGTCGGACTAATATATCATATAGCTGCCATAGGAACAATCGGAAAATTAATGGAAAAAAAATAGGAAATAAATTCTAGCTTCTTTGGTTTTTATTGTATTATCTCCTACTCTAGGATATAACTCTTTTTAAATATTTCCGAATTTCAATTTTAATTTGATCAAAATCGGACGACTATATCATATAGCTGCCATAGGAACGATCGGAATTTAATGAAAAATATTAGAAAATTGAACATTTTTGCGATTTGTTAATTAATAGGAATGATCTGCAAGGGTATATAAGCTTCGGCTGGCCGAAGCTAGCTTCCTTTCTTGTTATACCCTTGCAGAGGGTATTATGATTTCAGTCAGAAGTTTGCAACGCAGTGAAGGAGACGTCTCCGACCCCATAAAGTATATATATTCTTGATCAGCATCACAAGACGAGTCGATCTAGCCATGTCCGTCTGTCCGTCTGTCCGTCTGTCCTTCTGTCCGTCTGTCCGTCTGTCCGTCCGTCTGTCCGTCTGTCCGTCTGTCCGTCTGTCCGTCTGTCTGTTTCTACGCAAACTAGTCTCTCAGTTTTTGAGCTATCGGGACAAAACTTTCGCAAAAGTCTTCTTTCTATTGCAGGTAGTATATATGTCGGAGCCGACCGGATCGGACAACTATATCTTATAGCTCCCATAGGAAGGATCGGAAGAAAAAAGCTTTAAAAAATTCTAGCTTCGGTGTTTTTTGAAATATTACCTTCTACTTTTGGGGATGTTATTTTTTAAATATTTCTGAATTTCGAATTAATTATTTAAAAAATCGGACTACTATATCATATAGCTGCCATAGGAACGATCGGAAAATTAATGGAAAAGTAATAGGAAACAAATTCTAGCTTCTTTGGTTTTTATTGTATTATCTTCTACTCTAGGATATAACTCTTTTTAAATATTTCCGAATTTCAATTTTAATTTGATCAAAATCGGACGACTATATCATATAGCTGCCATAGGAACGATCGGAAAATTAATGAGAAATATTAGAAAATTGAACATTTTTGCGATTTGTTAATTAATAGGAATGATCTGCAAGGGTATATAAGCTTCGGCTGGCCGAAGCTAGCTTCCTTTCTTGTTTTTAAATTTGTTTTACCCACAAAATCGCCATAAATCAAGTTTGAGTTTTATTTTTGATTACGACGAATAACGGGTGTTTGACAACTTTTATTATAAAACTCAAAAAATAACAGTTATTCTTTGACTTTTACTTTACAAATCAGAAAATAACTGTTAAAATGTGATTTTTAACATAAAACTCATAACAGTTAGGGTCCCTGGTCTACACACACAAAAAAAACTTGGTAAAATGAACTGTAATAATTGTCAAACAGGCCCCAACCAGCAAAATTTTCAATTCTACTAAATAAATAGTCATTTCACAACAACAAAATACACACAATTAGCAAAGACACAAACCCAAAGCAAAAACAAAATACACGTAACTATTTTAATAGTTACGCAACTATCTTTGTTGGTCAATTTTACCAAGCAAATTTTTTTGTGTGTATAATAAATACATCGGGCGGCTGATAAAATGATGTCCTCCTAACACCACCGCAAGTTAAGACCACACCGAAGACTTAAGAAAGACGACTCAAAGACCTCTGGAAAGTTAAATTGAGTTTATTCAGCCACTTTTTGATACAGTGGTAACAGGCCCAACTTGATTTAAGGCCAAACTAAGATGAGAAGAATCGAAGGTGGACCAACAGGTCACAGCTAAAACCCGTTGGGAATTACAACTTCCCAGACACAATAAGTTTTGAAATATAAAAGAAAATCGATAATTGAAATTCTGTACTTTATTTTAAAGGTAAACAAGTTGAATACTTCAACTTTACAAAGTGAAAACGTTGAAAACTGCAACTTTTAAAGATATTCATTTGGCCAAAGAGGCTGTGGCCTCGATCCAACCCCTGAGCACAACCACATTGACGTAGACATCGGGGATCAAGGGATGACCACAGTAGGAATTCCATGACGAGATGCCAATTAGCTGGTTGCCGGGAAGACTGACCAAAGGTCCACCGGAGTCACCGCCGCAAGGTCCATTGTCCTTGCCATTGGCACAAATCATGTCCTCGGTAATGGCTACATTTTGAGTGTTACAAGACGGTTGGCTATCACTGTAGGCAATCTGGCAACGAGCGCTATCTTCGATCTGAACGTAGGCTCCCTGCAGGTATACAGTCCCAGGATCGGTGGCACCGTCTTGGGTTGTGCCCCAACCAGTGATCTGCGCCCATTGTCCTGGATTCGGCGTTTCCTTCGCTATCTCAATGGGCCGAGCTTTTTCTCCATAAGGAATGGGCGTACGCAAAAGGAGCACAGCAATATCATTGGCATTACTTCCGTAGGTCGTTTCCGGGGAGTAATCTTCGTGAATAAAAACTTCATCCACAACTGTTAAGTTACCTGCTCCCCATTTCGAGGATCCGGAGGACACAACAATGTCACTTGGATTACGTCCTCGAACACAGTGTGCCGCTGTCAGAACTATATTTTCGTTGTAAATGACTCCACCGCAACCATTGGTTTGCTTAATGTCCAGAGAAACTTGCCAGGGAACTTTTTCAATCGGCGCGGGAAAACCGCAAACGATCCTTTCGTCAACTGGATGAGGAACCCTTCCTGCAGACAGAAGGTCAGCTGCAAGCAGAAGAATCAAACTCTTTGTAAACATATTGAACTTGTTTAGACTTTTGGTTTTGGTATGCAAACTGAAAAGTGCGTCCCTCTTTTATAGTCATTTTCTGAAAGCGGTCAATCACTACATTACACGAATTACTTATCTTAAAGCAATATATTTGGTTTAGAAAAAAGTTATAACATTTTAAAGTTATGTTGGCTGGCATATGTAATTATTTCCGTGTTTTTCGTGTAGATGCAACATTTTTTTAAAAAAGCTATAATATTTTTAAGTTATGTAGGTTGTCATATATCATTATTTCCGGGGTTTTTTTTTGTATGGTGGCAAAATGCGTTGCGCATACATCAAGATAAAAAAAAAAAGAGAAAAAAGCTGCTTGATTTCAGAATTTTTTCTATTCACTTTTCTTGGGAATAGGTGTTCTTAAAATCAAGAGTAAAGGGTTCACGAATTGGTTTTTCGGGACTTCATTATTCTTGATTTCGTTTATTAAGAATAAAGAATATTGAAATCGTCAAATATATTTGTAATCTTTGGCAGGAATTACTTTAGTTTATTAAATGAATAAAATAACTATTAATTTGCTATTATTATGCCAACAAACATCAAATTTAACAGTTGGCGTACTGTTAATTAACAATTTCGACTTGTAAACCAAGAAAAACGAAAATGAACTTTTTCTTTACACTTATCTATATGCGGAAGAAAAAAATAAATTCCATAACAATGTCATATCATTGAAAAAAAAAGATAAACTGTGTACAAGTTAAACAATATGTAGCAATTGATTAATAGCTTTATTTTTACGACTTAAGCGGACCTATAAAAGAGTTGCTTCCTATTTAAATGAGATATTGAAAACTTTGCTACAGTGGGGAACTTCTAAAACAGCAACAGCAGTTTACAAATTTAAAAATGATAGTTTGGTGCTTACTATCTGTCATCGCGTTTGGTGTTGTATCTGCTGTATGGGTCCGAGGCCCTGAGGAACGTATCGTCGGTGGAGAACCCTTTGGATCCCCTATTATATATCAAGTGGCTCTTTTGGAAAATGGTTTACTGCTTTGTGGTGGTGTTATATACAGCAAAAGGATTGTTCTAACTGCAGGCCATTGTGTTGAAGACCCAAAGGTGGATAATTTATCAGTGCGGGCAGGATCTTCCTCGTGGAGAAATGGCGGACAGTTGGTGGACGTAATTAAAGTTATTACCCACGAGAATTACGGTGCTAAAAATAGACATCTCTTTAATGATATCGCAGTGCTTCTCCTAAGCATCCCACTGAAATTTGACCACTTCACGCATAATATCGAATTGGCCGAGAGTACTCCTTGTGCGGGAACACCAGTTTTGGCTAGTGGTTGGGGGATGACATATTTTAGTCCTGGCCAAGAAGGTCCTGATCAATTACATGCGGTACTTATTTCCGTTAAGGATCGAAATAAGTGCCAAAGGGCCTACAATTTATTGGCAGAATTATTGGCTGAAGACGAGCCCATAATTTTAACGGAGGACAATATTTGTGCTTCCCAATTTGGCAAGGGTGTTTCTCATGGAGATTCTGGTGGGCCTTTGGTTACCCTTAAACCGCTTCGGCTCGTTGGCATCGTTTCAGACGGTTTTCGAGATCTAATGCCTGGATATTTTGCTGATACCGTTTTTTTCAAGACGTGGATCGAGCGCACTGTAAGAAAATTAGAGTGCTCTCTGGAAGTTCTGCCTAGTCCTGAAATTTGAAAAATGATTATTAAGATTTACCAATTAAGAAACAATTGTTTTTGTCATTAAATATTCTTAATAAACACTGAGAAAAAAAATAAAGCACAATCTACTTGAATTAAGGACACGAATGGTCCTTTTCAAGTTCTCTCAATGTATGTGAATTTCGTTCCATTTTCAAGTTTATTTTATTTTTATTTGAATTGTCTCTGTGTAAATTTAAAGAATTAAAATACCTCGGTTCGTCCTATGCAAGTACATTTCAGATGTCCAGGCTTAGGTGTTTAAAAAGCCAGGGGGATGGTTGTAGCATTACATCCAAGCGAAATGGGTGAACTCAAGAGGCGTAGTCTATATGTCTAATAGGAAGGACCCACCTTTACCGAATCACCAGAAGAGCTTGTAGATGATCCATAGCAAACTGATATGTTTTCTGCTTTTCTATAATAAAATGTAACTATGTAAGTGTTCTGTTATTATTTTTAAAAACACTCGATAAGGCACCAATTCAAAACCTTCCACGATTCGTTGATCCTGGGAAACAGAAAAAACGCTCTTTAAAATAATGCCTTTTATCTTTAGTTTTGTAGATTTTCTTAAGTCATTAAATCATTGGAGATAACCCAGGCGACCTATTTGGAGTTATCTCGCAATACTAAATATTATTATCATTATCATTATAAATATGTTGCGGTTTTTCCGTTAGTTGGACGGAAGGTAGCCCTATAAAAGAGAGGCGGCTCATTCCATGTGAAACGTGACAGGAAAATTGGGGTCAAATCTTAGAAAACATAAATACAAGAATTATTCAACCACTTTTTGATAAAGCCCAATTTGATTTTAAGACATTGAAATCATTTCAAACTTAAAAAATGCTGTTCTAATCTTAGGTACTTTTATAACTCAGGAATCCTGAGTCAGGATCGAAGGTGTACCAAAAAGTCACAGCTAAAACCAGTTTGGAATTACAGCTTCCCAACCGAAGCAAGCTTTGAAATATAAAAGAAAATCGATCAATGCAATTCTGTATCTTATTAAAGGGAAACTTAAACTTTACAAAGTAAAAACGTTAAAAGCTTCCACTTTTAAAGAAATTAATTTTTACGCCGCGCTATTGCAAAATAGGCATTGAGCTCGATCCAATACTTTTGCTTAACAACATTAGTGTAGACACCGGGGATCGCGGGCTGACCACACAAGGATGACGAGAGGCCAATTAGCTGGTTGCCGGGAACACTGATTAAAGATCCGCCTTCGTCACCGCCGCAAGGTTTTTTGGCACAAATCATATCCTCGTTTATGGCTACATTTTTAGTTTTACAAGACGGTTGGTAGGCAGTCTGGCAGCGGGCCTTATCTTCGATCTCAGCGTTGGCTCCCTGAAGGGTTGCATTGGCTTTTTCGTCTGTGGTTCCCCAACTCATGATCTGCACCTTTTCTCCTGGTTTCGGCATTACCATCGCTAACTTAATGAAATTAGCTTTTTCTCCCAAAGGAATGGGCGTACGCAAAAGGAGCACAGCAATATTATTTCCGTTGCTCTTTTCCGGGTGGTAATGTTCGTGAATGGTAACGTCTTGCACAACGGTTAAGTTACCTTTTCCCCATGTCGAGGATCCGAAGGACACAGAAATGTCACTGGCATTAAGTCCTTGAACGCAGTGTGCGGTTGTCAGAACTATACTTTCGTTGTAAATGACTCCACCGCAACCTTTGGATTCCTTAATCACCAGAGAAACTTGCCAGGGAGCTTTTTCAATCGGGGTGTCAGAGCCGCAACCTGAAGCAGAAACGCTTCCTGCAGACAGAAGGCCAGCTGCAAGCAGAAGAATCGAACTCTTTGTAAACATGTTTAACTTGTTTAGACTTTTGGTTTTGGTATGCAAACCGAAAAGTGACTCCCTCTTTTATAGTCATTTTTTGAAAGCGGTCAATTATTACATAGCACGAACTACTTATCTATTAAGCAATATATTTTTTTTGCTTTTCGGTTTAAAAAAAGCTATAATGTTTTGAAGTTACGTTGGTTGTCATAAGCAGGGCTTGGAAAATAACAAGCACTGTAAAAAACTTGTGTTATTAACATGTTAAATATTCAGGTGTGTCCCTGAAAACTCTAATAATCAAAAAACAACCCAAAAGCAATTTTTGGACATGATTTGAGCCTACTCTATTGGAGAGATCTCTTGTCAACAGGATCTCGGAGGACCTTTAATTAGCATACAAGATCAAAAGCTCATTGGAATAGTTTCTTTTGGTGATGGTTATGCTCGTTCCAATTTATCTGGAGTCTACGCAGATGTGGCTTACTTCCGTAAATACACAGAGAAAATTATACAACGTTTTAGGTGCCGTTTTCATATAAAAACGTTTTAAAAATAAAAATGAAAACGTTTTAAAAATGCAAAGTAAAATAATTTTGTATGAAACGTTTTACTTTTTAAAATGTTTTACCCCTTATTTTGCACCTAAAACTTTTGATAATTTTCTCTGTGTACGTGTATTTAGGAAATCGCCGTCGATTGTTAAAAACTAAAATATACGCATTCAAAAACCTAGTAGTCTTTTATATTAAACTAGAGTATAAGCACACAACGAACTAAGAAACCTTTTTTATATTTAATTGTATTGTTATTTAAAACTAAATTGGTTCTACTTTATTTTTATTTTTTGTATTTTTTATTTTATTTTGTTGAATTCTATTAGAATTATTCTACTCAATCATCGGCTGACATTTGTAAATTAAATCTGTATCAAGTCAGTCGTCTTTCACCTGTCAGCATGTCCGGCATAATCATATTTCTGTGCCTTCCAATCATTGTTTTCCGTCTGCCCAGCACCATGTGTGTCATTTAATAGCTAATATACGATTATAGCCGATTGCACCCGTCCATTCCGTAGTTCGTGATCCATAAACCGTGACCCCGACAGTCCGACGATGTCCAAGAAAGGCAATCAACTCAAACCCCCATCCATTCATCCATCATCGACCAATCATCCAGGCTGCAATCAGAAGATGACAGCACCGCTTCCTAACCCAAAGCCCGAGGAGAAGAGCCGCATCCTGGAAATGCATGAGATATTCCTGGGGCACGACACCCGTGGCGATAATAAGATATCCATTCGCCACCTGGGCGACTGTCTTCGTGTGATGGGTGCCAATCCCACCGAGGCGATGGTCGGCAAACATGTCCGCCAGTTCGAGGCCTCCACCATGGAGCGCATCTCCTTCGACGAGGTGATGACCATTTACAGTAGTCTGGGCAGGCACGGTGGCCGGCTGAGTCCCCGGAAGAAGCAGATCGAGGAGGAGCACTTCATCGAGTGCCTGAAGCTCTTCGATACGGATAATTCCGGTCTGCTCCCCGCCATCAGAATTCGACGTATTTTAACCCAGTGCGGAGAGTGCTTGAGTGCCTTTGAGGCGGACCAACTGCTGAAGGGCAGGATCAACGAGCAGGGCATGGTAGACTATAAGGAGCTGATTCATGATATTATCAATGGGTAGCTAAAAGGAAAAGCAAGTAAGGAGATTCGATCTGAGGAGATGAAATTGGAAAAATAATCCAGAAAATAACTCAATTAATGACAGGTGAAAGTGTGTTTAAAATAAATGTTTGTCGCAAACCCAAGGGGAAAAAACTATCTGTTTTATTGCGTAATTTAATTTAGATAAACTACTTTTCTGGGAAAGATATAAAATACAAATAATACGGACAACAAAAAGTTTGTACCAATAAATACAAATATTTGAATTAAATACAGATACCTAATATGTAATATAAACCATATTAAATAGCTTCATTTAACTTAAAAATGCAACTAATAATTCGCTATCCAGATAGAAAACATAAGTTACGATGTTAGTCATGTTTGCATTAAGCATCTTTTAATTAAATAAAAAAGGATTTAATATTTTAAGGACACTGGTAATATTTTAAAAATATATAAATCAATCCCTAAAATGTAAAAAGCGAAACAAATAATTTAACCGGAGAATTGATTCGGTGAATCAATCTAAACGTCTCTTAGTGCCATTATTTATCTAGGGCGCCCCACATATGGCATCATCAATTGTTCACCAGACTCTCGGTTTTCCCTTCTCGGTACTCAGTACTCCCCAGGGAGATGAATGACCCAAAAAGGCAACTGGACAGCTGAGTTCATCATCCATTCGGTTGTGGGAAACGGCATTCGGCATGGGAATCGCACTCGCAATCGCTGGCTGCCCAGAACAAGTGCAATGGATTGCAAATAATTTGAAAGCGCCGAACCCCAAAACATGGAAAGTGCCTAATGCTAATGCGCGATGATGCCTCCAGCTGTGGTCAGCGATTCGGTGGGAAAATGTTTGTAGTGGGGGATTGGGAGGATTTAGGATGTGGCATCTGGTGGCAATAAATGCAAAAACATGGACTGCACTCGGATCGATGGGCAGCATATGCAAATGCTGTCAGAAACATTCCGATTCCTGGCATATTTCCGACACATTTCGGTTGCTTTTGAAAAAGGAAAAAAAGAAGGGAAGCTGGCAAAAGTCGAAATCAATTGAAAGGGGGAATTTTGGAGGGGGGTATGGAATTGGAATTGCTTAGCGTGAGTCCTCAACTTCTGACTTTCTATGCCCCATACGATCGAAGTCAAAGGAGGCTGCTGACTTTGCTGAATCCCACCAATAAGCAGGTTTTGTTCAAAGTGAGATGATCTGAATATTATTTCTGTACCGTACGAATTCCCAACTATTCTTTTACAGATTAAATCGAACGTCGTGCGGCTCTATAAAGTTATTCCCTGTGCAGGCAGAATAGAGCCTTATGGTACTTGTGAGATAAGCATCACTCTACATAAACTTGACTATCAAGAGGATCTAAATCATCTCTTTTCTATCCACTCCATCTTTGCTCCTCGAGATCATTTAAATGGCCAGACAATCTTGTCAGTTTTTCGTGGAGTTTCTAGAAGTGATATCTCCGTTAATAGCTTATCTGTTTGTCTGGAGCAAAAGCCCCTTTCATTGGCTAATTCTGGTCTGGATTCACTCTCAAGTTTGATCAAAACAGCTATGGAAAATGATCAGCAGCTAAGACCTCTCTGTCCAAATTGTCCAAACATGTTGAAGGCCCCGCAGGAACAGAAAAATATCAAGAAAAGTGGTCTTTTATCTAAACTTATCATAATAGGCTCCTTGATGGGAGGTAAGTAAAACTGTAACTTAAAACAAATTCACCGATTCAGCTAGGCCTTCAGTTGTTCTCACAGCATATATGCAACGTGCTCAAATGTATGACGTGATAAACAACTTAAACTCAGTGGAAGAATTTCTGTAAAAATTAAAAGAATTGTATTTCCAATGCAATTAGAATTTTGAAACAAAGTAAAGTAAAATATAATATAAAAGCTTTACTTATTTAAACAATAAAAACAATAATACAATGAACCTAGGATAGTAGCCATGTGTAATTGGCAAGTAAACAATTAAAAAAAAATTACAGATAACGCGAAAGAACTTAGATGGAATTTATAATGAAAATGCATTACCACGGTCACCAGAAAAAAAAGGAGATACATTTTTGTGGTATAAAGATAAGATTCCCATAAACTTCTTAATTTATAGATCTCTTAATTTATAGAATTTAGAATTAAGTAAGCACCTATCCCTATATAAGATGGGCAGAATTTTCATTTCAGACACCGGAAACTTGAGTAAAACAACGTTAAAATGTTCTTTAAGTATATAGTGCTCTTATCAGTTGCTGTATTGGTTTCCGCTGCGAGGATTGCTGGCCCCGAGGAAAGGATTATTGGAGGACACTACATTCCCATCGAAAATGTTGCCTATCAAGTATCGTTGCAAGATAAAAGGGGTCACTTCTGCGGTGGAACCATACTTAGCGAGCGGGTTATTCTAACTGCTGCTCACTGCCTTTATGGACAAATAATTCAAGATATATCAGTGCGCGCTGGATCATCGCATTGGAAGAGGGATGGACAGGTGGTAAAGGTTCTTAAAGCCATATTACATCCACAATACGATCAACGTACAGTTGCCCATGATGCTGCCGTGATGATTTTGGAGTCACCTCTCATTTTCGATGCTAATGTACAGAAAATAGCTCTAGCTGAAGAAACTCCTAAAGAAGATACTATGAGCTTGGTAACAGGGTGGGGATTTACACGAGAAAACTCTGGATATGTATGGCCCGTACTTCAAGGCGTCCATGTAGCTACCATCGATCACAATGATTGCCAGAATGTCTATAATAATTTAAAAAATATAACTAAGGACATGATTTGTGCTGATGAGCCTGGAAGCGGGTCGTGTACAACTGATTCCGGAGGTCCTTTGGTTAGCGTTAATGATCAGAAGCTCATTGGCATAGTGTCGTTTGGCGAGGGCTGTGCTAGAGAAAAACCTGGAGTCTATGCAGATGTGGCTTTTCTGCGCGAATGGATTAATAAAACAATTGTGAATAATATTAATTGTATTGGTGTTAATACCTAAAAATCTACTATAGTAGCAATAAAAACAAGAGCATTTAAAAAAAAGTTCGATATTATTAACAGTTTATATGCTTGAAAATGGAATCGCATTTCTTTGTTAGCTTATAATATTTTAATTTTGTAGATATTTTTGCCGGGTCTGAACTCTACCAGAGATTTTGAAAGTCGTACATTTTTGAAGCTTCGGGATATAAATTAAAGGGTTATTATAATTGTTATTATTATCCCATTGCAAACAGTGTTAAAGTAAGAGCTTTTTTTGAAAATGGTTTATTACTATATGAATACTTATGTAAAGCTTCGTTCTTGATAATTCTAAGTTTGTATTTTTATTTATTTTTCTTGAGTTTCTTTGAATTCTCCTCAATCCATCGCAGGTAGTGAAAGACGTTCGTGTAAAGAGAGGGCAGTTCGGTGTATCCGCAGCCGTGTCCTTGGACTGCAATGCCGACCAGTTTGTTGGCCAGGATCAAGGGACCTCCATAGTCGCCGGGACAAATGTCGTTTTGGATGTAAAATGAGCAGAGAAGTTCCGGGCCAGTTGGATCGAGCAGCTCTTCAACGCAAACGCTTCGAGGTCGAAGTTTGGTGACTCCATTCTGCAGTTTTTTGGGCAACACATAGGACTCCAGTTGTTTCTCGCCCCATCCCGCGTTGCTTGGATATTCATTTTCAGCGGGTTCAATTTGGGTCAGCGGAATTTTGGTTACTCTACTCGATAGAACAGATGAACTGAGCCACAGCAATGCAATGTCGTCGTTCAGCTCATGAGCCTTATATTTTTCATGAACCACCACCGCTGTTACCTTGAAGACTTTGCCACCTCGATAAGGTTCTGAAGAACCAGCACGCACAGTAATCTTGTTCAATGCGATACCCTTGACACACTGGGCGGCCGTGATGACAATTTGACTATCGATTACACTTCCACCGCACTCCTGATACCCATTAATTCGGATAGCCACTATGAAGTTCCAAAAATCGAATCTAGCATCGACTCCGTTGTGGATTCCATTAGAGCTCCGTGAAAATAAGATCAACACCATGCAGCGCCATAAAAACATTCTGATTTTTACCTATATTTCGATAGAGTCTTGATCTTCATAACAGATCTTGACAAATCCGAGGAAAATTGGTTATCCTTGGTTTCGATATGGGTGTTAAATGTCAATTTTTTACACTTTAGTCTTAGAAGAATACAGTCGAAAGTGATTTAAACACTTGAGATTTTTATGTTTACTTTAACAGATCTAATTTATATTAAGAACAAATGTTTGTCTTTCAAATTGCGGTGAAAAGTTATTTAAGTAAGTATTTTTAAAAATGTTTAATAATTTTTTGTATTTAATAAATATTTTCTGATATATTCTTGAGAAGAAAAAATGCTTATCTTTAAAATTAAAAAACAAATAGCTGTATATAAACTGAATTATTCCAAAAAATTTTTCTTTAAATTTACTTCAAATCAACATGACAAATCGCCAAGTTGAGAATCCCTGGGAATAATCCTAACCAACATTCATGAGGAATAGTTTGACAACCAGTACCGGCAAGGACATTATTGCGAATCTACAGTATGGCATTTGATATTAGAGCATTTCAAGGATTTCACAAAGCAGCTTCGTACTCCTTTGACTGATGACATTTGAGGCCATTAAATGGATAGTCGAATGGGTCAACCGTGTTGTTCGGCAGGTCGGCAATGCCACTCTATCTTCTGCGGTCAAACGCGGAGGTCAAAGAGCAGGTGGGCGGTGGGCGTGGTCATTGGCTAATTGGCGGCCGTAGTTCATTAGTGTGCGAGTCACACGTTGATTAGGCGGTTTGGATTCGGATGCGGTTGCAATTTGGTGTCGCAACCATAACAACAATAACAATCGCCTGAAATTGATGGTCTGGCAAAACAGGATGCAAATGGCAGGGACAAAGGTGTCCTTTGACCTGCATTTCAATGACTTTCATTAGAAGAGAAAGATGATAATAACGCCGGAAGTCCCTAAATCGTATGGTTTAAAAAAGGGTTTGCTTATCCAAGCAAAAAATACTTATTACTGAAGTTTAAAAAAATGTAAAACAATTTAATACAATAAAAACATGTATTCCGTAAAAAAAGAAAGTAATTATTCCCTTTTACCATGGTCATGATCAATTGATATGCTTTGTTAAACCATGATATCTTAAGAAATCTTTAAATACCATGTTACTGATATTACTTTCCGTCTTCTTGGTTGTCCAATTGAAATGCGAACAACAAGCCGCCGACGACGATGGACAAAACTGGCAACAATGGCCGTCTAATCTCGGCTTAAAAACTTACCGCAAAACTCCTGGTGAAAATGGCAAGGGACAAACAGAGCGGCAAACGAGCAAAGTCAGGGGAAAAGTCCCTGGGGAAAAGCTTATTCATCGGAGACGACAAACAAACAAGATGTGCCGGGGCCATAAATTAGCATCACTTAAGTGGGCAGATGAGAGTCCGACGGACCTCTGAGGGGGCGTGTAATCCTTTCAACGATTAATTGCAACCCAGCCCCAGCAGAACCGAAAGATCTCGTGGGCCGACGGGTTGGAAACGTGAATATAAATGGCTAAATCAGACAGGGACGTACACAAATGTCATGTGGGACAGCTAATGATATCTACAAATCCCCAAACTCAATCAATTGTGTGGCCGAAAGATAATGGTAAGATAAACTGGTAGAGTGAACTGACTTTTGTACGCCCTTTTGTCGATTCTTAGGGAATTTATAAGAAAATAGTTTGTATTATATCTTAAAAGTATTATTTTTTAAATTCAAAAATAAGTAAAGTTTTTTAAAGTAAAGATCACTAAAATAAACCAAGTAGTTCTTACGACAAAAAAGGGGGAGTTAATAGTCATCCCAGGAGGTTGACCTTGATTAACCCCTATTGGCCTGTTGCCATCTCTTTTCCACTGCCATAAATCGTTTTTATGGCTTTCCATTACGCTGGGCAACGGTACGTATACGTAATATGCCCTGGGCAGCCTTGCACTGGTAACCCATTTTTATGTACGCAACGCTCGCTTTTTTTTCGCACTAGGCCACACATTTGTGCAGCCTGTCGCCAATCGGTGACTTATTGCATTTTCCTCCCCTCCGAGTCCCGATTTTCCATTGCCTTTCCCGCGATTTTTCCCCGCTTTTCCACGACCCACGACAAGGCAATGCAGTCAACTGAAAACGCACTGAGCAAATAAACAAAGGAAGCGAGGCAAAAGTCTAGAGGAAATGCATTCGGTAAGGTGGGTGAATGTGGGATGGAAAAGGGTGTTGGGTGAGGTTAAAGGGGTTTTCCGAGGGGGGTATCTTCCGAGGTCCGGACCCCGGCTTCATTTGCCTGCCAAAACGGATCTCTGGGCCAAAGTGAGTGTGTTCACCTTGACTCATTCGCGGATTTTTCCTTTTCCTCCATTTGCCCCGGCATCTTTCACTGATTTTCCACCGTACCTCCTTCTCCTCCTCCTTGCGTTTTCGTCCTTTGCCCGTTTGTTTGGCTTTGTTGTTGCCCCTTTAACATTTTTAATGAGTTGCAATGCAAAGACGAGGGGTGTCCTGTCAAAGGATTAAAAAAGCGGAGAAAGGTTTTTAACATTTCGGGATCACAACTTTGACATTTTTTTACTGAAAGCGGATTACAACTGAAATACCTATTCTTTTAGCTTTGAAAAAATATTTTAAACAATATTTTTACTCGGCTAGAGTAAAATTTATTATTATGCAAATTACCAAGATAATTAATAGAGAAAATAATTAAATATACAACTACTGAAAGCTATGTGAGAGAAATAATTAGTTTATAACCGATAATTTTAAAAATATTCCACAGAAAAATTTTAAAATTCTTTTAATAATTGCTTAATTAACAAAAAATCGTACATTTAAAGATGAACTCGTTTAACGACAAACAAGAGTATTTTTCTTTATTTTTCAGCCAGACAACCAAAACAGACATGAAAATCGATTTGTATTTCTTTGTGAAAATGATAAAAATGCGCCAATTATTCTGTACATTTTCGGAAGTGTTAATTCAAATAGCTCTCTGGCAATTTAAATTCACTCGTTTTTTCTGCCATGTTTAACTAGCGTGTTTGTTTCGTCAATTGGCGGTGAGTGCCGCCGGGAAGCACAGCACTTCACAGTGATATCGTGTCAGTTGCAATGCAAATTATTGCACTTAAAATCACTGGAAAAAATTGAGTGAAAATACACAGAGAGCCGGGAGGGAAAAAATCACTTCACTGCGGAGTGACTGACAGCGACTTACGCATCGCTAAATATTAAAGTGGCAATGAATACAGATTGTCTCGTCAAAAGCCCCGCAATCCCACTTCGTTTGTGGCGACCGCAGGACAATGAAACGGAGGAAAGGACATGTGTACTCGCACAGGACTCGAAATCGCTGAAGGGATTCACTTGAAGAATGGTGAAATCGAGTGGGCATTTAAGGGGGATAACTCTGATGCCCCAAAGCAATGTGAAGTGAAGTGAAGGCCAGGGCTAAACTTTCGACCTAAGTGATTCTTAGCCAGTTAATTGGATCAACTATGTTTGTTCAGCTTCCCCATTCGACTTTCCCAACCAGAATATGGAAATTTATGGGGCTAAAACTCGAACGTAAGTGGGCGAAAAGTTTTTCCCAGCCAGCAGCTGTTTCCCTCTGCAGAAAGTTGGCCCCAACTTCAAGTTCAATGACTACGGCCTGTTAGTTGGGGGCGCTTTAATAAGCTGCCCAATTAGGCGAGTCCATCTCGAGTCCACTAATCTTAAAATTCCACTCGAATGCTTATACAATTCAAACGCTTTCGTGTCGAGAGGCATTTCGCTTCGAGTGGCCAGGCGGCCTTCAAAAAGCTTAGACCAAGGCCAAATCAAATATTTGACAGCCAACCGTGGGGGCAAAGTGCAAATAGGAAGAGCTGTCGAAAAAATTGACATCCTTGGAGCCTTCTTTTCCCGGAAAATATTAAACGAAAAACCATTATTCCCGTCGACGAAAAAAATACGAATTCAATTGATGAAATTAATGAAAATTTTATTTTCCTTTATAAATTGTTGTTCTGTTAATGGCAGAGCCTCGCGAATTCCTGGTTCAATTACATAAATGATTTTTATGGAATTTTATGGATTTGTTGTTCGGCTGCTACGGAAATCTGACCCCAAACAGACCTTAATGACGTTTTAATTTGTTTGTTGGTAAATACTTATGAATATTTATTTAAGGGATGTAAGAAAATTATACCCCACTTATTTTATAAATATTGGCAATGTTGTATTTATTTATTTAAGTATCAAACTATTTTTAGGTACTGCAGTAGCTCTAAATTCTGTAATCTTAAGCGATAAACCTCCCCCGACTGCACCTACTCACTCGGATCGACCGACTTCATTTGGAAATCAAGAGCTCAGCGGTTAAGCAGCTTACGAGGTGGCCAAAGCCAAAGCCTTATGACCAAGGTGCTGGCCATCAGATCGAATGGCCGCAACGACAATTACATCGGCGAATGGCCCGGTAAATATCCGGAACACAATGAGATGGAACCGTGGATGGAACCGTGTCAAGAGCTAATAAGCAGCCTCTTTCCGATTGCTTTTCGTTTCGTTTCGAGCTGAAAGGCCTGGATTCTGGAAAGTTCATTAAGCCGGTGTAAGTTAATTAAAACGCAAACAGGCAAATGGCAAATGATCAAAGTGCCAAAGACAGCGGTCCCAAAGGGGCAAGTGTGGTGTGTGTGGTGGGAACAGAAACTATGTGGGTGGGTATGTGCTATAATGGCAAATCACTTTGCACCGCAAACAGAGTCCACTGAACTGGCATTTGAAGCCTTCTCCACCCGGGATACGGGCATACAAGCCATGGCACATCCACTTGCCATGTTAACTGCAACATGTGTCAACTGGTTTTGCGGCTTGCAAAAGGGTGGGGAGTTGCGGTCTCGGTTACCATATACCCATATACCATTGTAACGGACAGGATAACTTAGGGGTGGTTGGGGTGCTTCCCACACACACACCTCGTTGACTACGCCAGCCGAAATTTATTGAAGCACATCAATTCGAATCCTCGCTAACTCCGCCGTCGAAATTCACTGGGCGCGACTGCAAAAGGCCCCAAACATCGCGTTAATGTCAGGAACAGGCCAAAAGTCCGGCTATCAGTTAGATGATAATTGCATACACACTTCATCACTTCTTCAAAACGAAGCTTTTTTGGAAATGAATGGATAGCCAATAATAAAATGATAGTTCTGCTATATTTATATAAAAGCTTCCTATAAAACTTGTATCTTTTAAATATCAGAATAGTTTGGTGGTTGATAATGAAAATATTTTGAAGGAAATTATTTTTAGAAACTTTCGAAAGCCAAGTAAATTCTGTTTATGATTTTTGTTATAATTAAATTTCATTTCGTTCTGGAATTTGGCCTGATTATGTCTTTTATCAACCACAAGGCCTTCCTGATCATAACTTATCCTCAACGGAAGTCCATTTTCAAGGCAATTAAGAAACAAAACCATGCAAATTTAGTTTTCGGCGAAAGTTTATACACTTCCCCTGTGAGCACCAAGTACACCTTTTGTATGGCACCGTTTTCGGTCGCCCACAATTGTTGACTCTTGCATAAATTATAATTATTAAGTGCAGCAGCCACGCCAGCAAGAAAACCCAATTTATTATGCTTTGTTTTCCTTGTTTGCGGGCGCCTGTATTTCTTGTTAGTTTTTTGTATTTTTGGCCTGTCGTCAAGTGCACCTAAAAAGCCATTTTAGTGAACAATTTTACGGCCCCCAAAGTGAGCTACATTTTGCTCTCGCAGCAATGCGTGCTCTAAAACACAAGTAGAACAAATGAAACAGGTAAATTTGACCTTTCGAAAAACATTAAACAACTTTTTCATTTAAATTGTACATAAGTTTGTTCTGTAGTATAAGAATATTCAGTACAAATGTTAATATATGTCTGGTACCCACATCTTTAAAGATTTCTAAGAAGTAAAAAATCCAATTTTGTTGTGTTTATTTATACCTATCGAAGTACAAATCGGACCATTTAATAAAAAATTTGCACAAAATAAAAAAATCAAAGCAGTGAAAGCAGTCGCTTTGCGGCATGCATATCTCCGTCTCCCTCGTCTTCCCTTAGCTAAGTAACGGGTATCTGATAGTCATGGCACCGGACTATATCGTTCTGCTTGTTGTTGTTATCTTGATGTATGGGCAACGCATTTTGCCACCACGCAAAAATCGCGGAAATAATTATTTATGACAACCTAAATAACTTAAAAACATTATAGCTTTTTTACACCAAGCAAAAACACGGAAATAATTACATATGACAGCGAACATAACTTTAAAACATTATATATTTCTTTTAGATAAGTAGTTCGTGTTATGTAACGATTGACCGCTTTCAGAAAATTACTATAAAAGATGGAGTCACTTTTAAGTGTGCATACCAAAACCAAAAGTCTAAACAAGTTCAATATGTTTACAAAGAGTTTGGTTATTCTGCTTGCAGCTGGCCTTCTGTCTGCAGGAAGGGTTCCTCATCCAGTTGACGAAAGGATCGCTTGCGGTTTTCCCGCGCCGATTGAAAAAAATCGCTGGCAAGTTGGTCTGAACATTACGCAATCCAAAGGTTGCGGCGGAGTCATCTACAAGGAAAACATAGTTCTGACAGTGGCACACTGTGTTCGAGGACGTAATGCCAGTGACATTTCTGTGTCTTTCGGATCCTCGACATGGGGAGGAGATAACCAAAGAGTTGTGGATAAAGTTAAAGTTCACGAAGATTATTCTCCGGAAACAAACTACGGAAGTAATGCCAATGATATTGCTCTGCTCCTTTTGCGTACGCCCATTCCTTTGGGAGAAAAGGCTTATCCCATTGAGATAGCGAAGGAAGCACCGAAACCAGGACAATGGGCACAGATCACTGGTTGGGGTAACACACAGGAAGGTGCCACCGATCCTGGCACTGCAACCCTGCAGGGAGCCTACGTCCAGATAGAAGACAACGCCCGTTGCCAGATTGCCTACAGTGAAAGCCAACCGTCTTGTAACACTCACAATGTAGAAATTACTGAGGATATGATTTGTGCCAATGGATTGGGCAAAGGACCTTGCGGCGGTGACTCCGGTGGACCTTTGGTCAGTATTCCCGGCAACCAGCTAATTGGCCTCTCGTCATGGAATTCCTTCTGTGGTCATCCCTTGATCCCCGATGTCTACGCCAATGTGGTTGTGCTCAGGAATTGGATCGAGGCCGCAGCCTATTCTATCATTAACCCGCTTTTGATCAGTGTTCCCGAAAACTCGCCTGTAGTCAGTGTTCCCGACACTCAGCTGCAAAATTAATTGCTTTAAAAGTTGAAGTTTTCAACGTTTTCAACTTGTAAAGTTGAATTATTCAACTTGTTTACCTTTAAAATAAAGTACAGAATTGCATTAATCGATTTTCTTTTATATTTCAAACGACTTTATAATGTGTGTGGCACCCAAGATTTCGGAAAACTATAAATGCAATTTTGTTGTATTAATACCTTTCGAAATGTAGAAGAAACTTTTTAAATCGGACCATCCGTTAAAGAGTTATGCCCGATCAAAGTTTTAAATCTCCATCTCACTCACACTCCCTTTAGAGAAACGGGTATCTGATAGTCGGGGCCCCCGACTATAGCATTCTTTCTTCTTTTATTTTCTAAGTTCTGAACTGGAATCAGCTTGTAAGATTTTACAACACTTAATTATTAATAATAATTTATTATTAATTATTAAAAAACGTATTTCTGAATTCAACACATTTAAAAAAAAACTTATTAAGTTCATTAACAAAAAACGGGCTATAAAATCCAATTTACCTCAAACAAGAAATCATTCCAACACAAAGACCGAAAGCGAAAACTTCCCTCTCAAAATGTCCGTATTACTCTTTCCAAGGGAAATTTGGTGAGTTTGCGTTTAGCCGGAAAAACTCTCTTTTATTGCTAGTGTGCCTGCGAAAGCCTGTGTATGTGTGCGCTGTGCGCGAATCTTTTTGCCGGTTTGTTTATCTTACATTTCAAGCATTATGGCGAGGTTTTTTTATGCGCTTCTTTAGCCGGCATTTATAGCCCATTCAAAAGAGAAACAAAAGTGCGTGCATATGTGTGTGTGATTTGAGCTGCCAATTGATTGTTTTTGTATAAATTTGAGTGGTCGTTTTTATATGTGTGAGTGGGACCCTCGAAAGCAGACTACAAATATTTACAAGAGCTTTCATTTGTCTGATTGATTTATTTAAATATTTATGTACTTCTATTTTTGCAAAAGGAACTGGCGAGAGTGGGTTTATATGTAGAGAATGATTTTGGGGGTATTGATAACTTGCGAAAAAAATTACTCTAGCATTTTGTAATTTAGTGAGCCAAACTAAAATGAGAATATTTTTATAAAACATAATTAATGTAAATAGCATATAACAAAATAAAATATTCTAGAACAACAATTTTTTTAAAATAAATATACAGTAATGCGTTTTTTACAAAAAAAATTACAAATAAATTTTAGGCAATGCTTCTGCAATTAATGTTCAACTTTATTGACAATAATTTACACTAACGACTTGTCCATTTGGTGAGCCATAATTCAATTTATGGCCCGCTGGCAACCTCATAACCCACTTTAGAGCCGGGCCGAGATACACTTGGACAGCAAATATAAATATAAATCAACATGCTGCAGAGAACCAAGTCCAAATGGCGTGGGTGGAGTGTTGGGCAGGTGGAAAAATGGAAAGTGCAAAGTGGACGGAGACCGAGTGACCGGGGCAATGGTCAGCGATAATATCTGGAAACTTTGCCCCCCGATGTGAGGCTAAAAGAGCCGGAGAATGTGGAACAAATGGTCGGGTGGTGTGGTGCAGCCATAGAAGTGGCTCAATGAGACCCACTTGAACCAAAGCCCCAAAGATATTTAGTTATTTAGAAAACCGCAGAGTGCAAAAAGCCCGCCGAATGTGCCAATTTCCCACTCCCCACCTGCGATGAAAACAATTAAAAATTCGTGTCAAAATACGAACGCGAAGAGGTGGCAAGTATTTTAAATGCATTTCAAGGTTTTTCTGCGCCACACGCAATGTGGCACAGCGATTGCATGTGGCATGTACACCACCAATCCCAATACCATTTAGTGCAAATTAATTTTAAATTACACATTCCCCGTGGTTTGGCCATCCATCAGCGAGTCCCGGCCGCCTTTAATTAATTGCATTTGCTCCACCTTCAAAACGTTTTTTCACCCCGCCTACCTTAATTATAATTTATAATTTACCGTTAAAAATTAAGCGCACTTTTGGCGGCAGCCAACTGTCCTGGGGTCAAACTACAACTACAGACAACAAACAAGCTGGAAAACAACATTACGTATACGCCATGTATTTTTAAACTCTGGCAGCCGGAGGGCAAGCGAAGTAAAAACAAGTCGAAACTCTGCAAGAAATATAATACAATTTATGCCTTCAATTACTCAGAAATTAAAATGATGAATTGCTTTTTATTTGCAATTTGTAATATTATTATTTAAACCAAATAAGTTAGTCCACTTTGTTGACTTCTTCGTATGTTTGCATTTAACATGTATTTTTCATTGGCTCTTAAATAAAATTTAATTTAATTTCGCTCAAAGGATAACGAGCCTTTGACTTGTCTGCCCACCTCATTCCATTTAACTTCCGATTGCCTGGCATTTTTGAGCTGGTTCTTTGCAATTTTGCGGCACTTGGCTTGTCGGTTTATTGACACGCCCCGCACACGTCAATCATTGAATGACAGACAGCCAAACACTTGACTTGGAGAGCAGATTGACAGACGATGTTGTGCTGCATCCTTCAGGTTTTTGAGCCAGACATGCAGCTCAAGTGCAACTTTGCCCCCCCGCCCATCGTTTTTCTGACGTTTCTTGTCTACGAATATTTTGTATTCAATCCAAACATTTGTCAAGCCATTCAGCCAGATATGCGATGTCGATGCCTGCCAGTGATTTTCGATTTGCAAAATTGATTCCATTTTGTTGTTGCCAGAGGGTAAGTGCATTTGTTGCCGTCTTTTTGTTTGCACATAATTCATTGCGAATGCATGGCAAATGACCTATGAAAAGCTCAACGTAATTATTCGGCACTCTATAATTAAAGTCATCCGTAATTTAAATGGCAGACAATGTGGCTCATTATGACAAATAAAAAAGAGAGGAATATAGAATCAAATAAAAACACCTCTTAACGAGGTAAAAAACTAGTGACGATCGCACCTTCAACATACAAAAGTTCTGATATCAACATTTGTGACGAAAAATTATTACACTCGTCATTAAATAGACTTTCTAATATTTTTTTATTCGGCCCGCCCTAGCAGACTATTCCAGCCTTTTTCCCTTCACAGGCATTATCTATTGCAGCGTGCCGAATAAAAAAATATTAGAAAGTCTATTTAATGACGAGTGTAATAATTTTTCGTCACAAATGTTGATATCAGAACTTTTGTATGTTGAAGGTGCGATCGTCACTAGTTTTTTACCTCGTTAAGAGGTGTTTTTATTTGATATCAGAAGTTTTTGTTTGTTTACATTTGCTCTCATAGGAGCTAATATATACATTTAAATTTAAATTGGTCAATCATAATTTGTAAGCCATTGTATTTAAACAAATTAAGTTAAAAAGGCGTTTAAGTATTTCAAAATACCTTTTAAACGAGGTATAGCACATGTCGGTACCTTTAGTAGTGTAGAACTTACAAACTAACGAAATTTAGCTATTTTTAGCTTTTTCCCGCTAAAGTAGCGGCTTTTTCCAAAAGTCGTAGAACAAAAGATTCCTATATGGAAGTCTTAAGTGCAAATTTACTGATTCCATGACCCTAAAATACAGTTCGGATACCCTCCCACAAAATTCAATACTCAGGGAGCGTTAATTGTTCGAGCTGGCAACAGTGGCTATTTTCGTATAAAAATAACTTTTAAATGTGACTTTTTACAGTAATGTGTTATATACCAAAATTTAAGGAATCTCAAGGGCTACACAGTTTAAGGTTTTAAAGAAAATCGTTAGAGCCGTTTTTGAGAAAAATAAAAAAAGCTAAAAAAAAAGGTTTAAAAAATTGTCTTTTGTTCATATTTTTTTAACTATTACATTTACACAAATTGCATATAGAAGGCGTTTATAGCATTTCAAAATACCTTTCAAACGAGATGCAGCACAAGTCTGTAGCTTTAGTAGTATAGAAGTTACGGCTTTCCAAATTTTAGCTATTTATAGCTGTTTTCCCGCTAAACTAGCGAGTTTTTCCAAAAGTGGTAGAAGAAAAGTTTTTTATATCGATGTGATGAACGTCATATCAAATTTTCAAAACTTAAAAAATCATTTGATTTTATTTCAAATCATTTGAATTGATTTGATTTGATTTGAATCATGATTTGATTGATTTGATTTGATTTGAATCATGATTTGAAATCAAATGAATCATGATTTGAAATCAAATGATTTGAAATCAAATCAATTCAAATCAAATCAAATCAATGATTCAATGATTTCAAATCATGATTCAAATCAAATCAATTCAATGATTTCAAATCATGATTCAAATCAAATCAAATTTGATTTTATTTCAAATCATTTGAATTGATTTGATTTGATTTGAATCATGATTTGAAATCAAATGAATCATGATTTGAAATCAAATGATTTGAAATCAAATCAATGATTCAATGATTTCAAATCATAATTCAAATCAAATCAAATTTGATTTCAAATCATGATTCAAATTAATTTCAAATTTCATATCATGATTCAAATAAAATCAAATTCAAATCATGATTCAAATCAATTGAATTTGATTTGAATTGATTTAATTTCAAATCATTTGATTGATTTGAATCATGATTCAAATCATTTGATTTTATTTCAAATCATTTGAATTTGATTTGAATCATGATTTGAAATCAAATGAATCAATCAAATGATTTGATTTCAAATTTGATTTCAAATCATGATTCAAATCAATTGAATTGATTTGATTTGAATTGATTTGATTTCAAAGCATTTGATTGATTTGAATCATGATTCAAATCATTTGATTTTATTTCAAATCATTTGAATTTGATTTGAATCATGATTTGAAATCAAATGAATCAATCAAATCATGATTCATTTGATTTCAAATCATGATTTAAATCAAATTCAATTGATTTGAATCATGATTTGAAATCAAATTTGATTTGATTTGAATCATGATTTGAAATCATTGAATCATTGATTTGATTTGATTTGATTTGATTTAAAATCATTTGATTTCAAATCATGATTCAAATCAAATCAAATCATTTGATTGATTCATTTGATTTCAAATCATGATTCATGATTCAAATCAATTCAAATGATTTGAAATAAAATCAAATCAATCAAATGATTTGAAATCAAATCAATTCAAATCAAATTCAATTGATTTGAATCATGAATTTGATTGATTTGAATCATGATTCAAATCATTTAATTTTATTTCAAATCATTTGAATTGATTTGATTTGATTTGAATCATGATTCAATTGTTTGTTTACATTTGCTCTCATAGGAGCTAATATATACATTTAAATTTAAATTGGTCAATCATAATTTGTAAGCCATTGTATTTAAACAAATTAAGTTAAAAAGGCGTTTAAGTATTTCAAAATGTCGGTACCTTTAGTAGTGTAGAACTTACAAACTAACGAAATTTAGCTATTTTTAGCTTTTTCCCGCTAAAGTAGCGGCTTTTTCCAAAAGTCGTAGAACAAAAGATTCCTATATGGAAGTCTTAAGTGCAAATTTACTGATTCCATGACCCTAAAATACAGTTCGGATACCCTCCCACAAAATTCAATACTCAGGGAGCGTTAATTGTTCGAGCTGGCAACAGTGGCTATTTTCGTATAAAAATAACTTTTAAATGTGACTTTTTACAGTAATGTGTTATATACCAAAATTTAAGGAATCTCAAGGGCTACACAGTTTAAGGTTTTAAAGAAAATCGTTAGAGCCGTTTTTGAGAAAAATAAAAAAAGCTAAAAAAAAAGGTTTAAAAAATTGTCTTTTGTTCATATTTTTTTAACTATTACATTTACACAAATTGCATATAGAAGGCGTTTATAGCATTTCAAAATACCTTTCAAACGAGATGCAGCACAAGTCTGATGCTTTAGTAGTATAGAAGTTACGGCTTTCCAAATTTTAGCTATTTATAGCTGTTTTCCCGCTAAACTAGCGAGTTTTTCCAAAAGTGGTAGAAGAAAAGTTTTTTATATCGATGTGATGAACGTCATATCAAATTTTCAAAACTTAAAAAATCATTTGATTTTATTTCAAATCATTTGAATTGATTTGATTTGATTTGAATCATGATTTGATTGATTTGATTTGATTTGAATCATGATTTGAAATCAAATGAATCATGATTGAAATCAAATGATTTGAAATCAAATCAATTCAAATCAAATCAAATCAATGATTCAATGATTTCAAATCATGATTCAAATCAAATCAATTCAATGATTTCAAATCATGATTCAAATCAAATCAAATTTGATTTTATTTCAAATCATTTGAATTGATTTGATTTGATTTGAATCATGATTTGAAATCAAATGAATCATGATTTGAAATCAAATGATTTGAAATCAAATCAATGATTCAATGATTTCAAATCATAATTCAAATCAAATCAAATTTGATTTCAAATCATGATTCAAATTAATTTCAAATTTCATATCATGATTCAAATAAAATCAAATTCAAATCATGATTCAAATCAATTGAATTTGATTTGAATTGATTTAATTTCAAATCATTTGATTGATTTGAATCATGATTCAAATCATTTGATTTTATTTCAAATCATTTGAATTTGATTTGAATCATGATTTGAAATCAAATGAATCAATCAAATGATTTGATTTCAAATTTGATTTCAAATCATGATTCAAATCAATTGAATTGATTTGATTTGAATTGATTTGATTTCAAAGCATTTGATTGATTTGAATCATGATTCAAATCATTTGATTTTATTTCAAATCATTTGAATTTGATTTGAATCATGATTTGAAATCAAATGAATCAATCAAATCATGATTCATTTGATTTCAAATCATGATTTAAATCAAATTCAAATGATTTGAAATAAAATCAAATGATTTGAATCATGATTCAAATCAATCAAATGCTTTGAAATCAAATCAATTCAAATCAAATTCAATTGATTTGAATCATGATTTGAATTTGATTTTATTTGAATCATGATATGAAATTTGAAATTAATTTGAATCATGATTTGAAATCAAATGAATCATGATTTGATTGATTCATTTGATTTCAAATCATGATTCAAATCAAATTCAAATGATTTGAAATAAAATCAAATGATTTGAATCATGATTCAAATCAATCAAATGCTTTGAAATCAAATCAATTCAAATCAAATCAATTCAATTGATTTGAATCATGATTTGAAATCAAATTTGAAATCAAATCATTTGATTGATTCATTTGATTTCAAATCATGATTCAAATCAAATTCAAATGATTTGAAATAAAATGAATCAATCAAATCATGATTCATTTGATTTCAAATCATGATTTAAATCAAATTCAATTGATTTGAATCATGATTTGAAATCAAATTTGATTTGATTTGAATCATGATTTGAAATCATTGAATCATTGATTTGATTTGATTTGATTTAAAATCATTTGATTTCAAATCATGATTCAAATCAAATCAAATCATTTGATTGATTCATTTGATTTCAAATCATGATTCATGATTCAAATCAATTCAAATGATTTGAAATAAAATCAAATCAATCAAATGATTTGATTTGATTTGAATCATGATTTGAAATCAAATGATTTTAAATCAAATCAAATCAAATCAAATCAATGATTCAATGATTTCAAATCATGATTCAAATCAAATCAAATTCAAATCAAAATCAATTGATTTGAATCATGATTTGAATTTGATTTTATTTGAATCATGATTTGAAATCAAATTTGATTTGATTTGAATTATGATTTGAAATCATTGAATCATTGATTTGATTTCAAATCATTTGATTGATTTGAATCATGATTCAAATCATTTGATTTTATTTCAAATTATTTAAATTGATTTGATTTGATTTGAATCATGATTTGAAATCAAATGAATCATGATTTGAAATCAAATGATTTGAAATCAAATCAATGATTCAATGATTTCAAATCATAATTCAAATCAAATCAAATTCGGCACGCTGCAATAGAAAATGCCTGTGAAGGGAAAAAGGCTGGAATAGTTTGCTAGGGCGGGCCGAATGAGAAAATATTAGAAAGTCTATTTAATGAAAAGTGTAATAATTTTTCGTCACAAATGTTGATATCAGAACTTTTGTATGTTGAAGGTGCGATCGTCACTAGTTTTATACCTCGTTAAGAGGTGTTTTTATTTGATATCAGAAGTTTTTGTTTGATTTGATTTGATTTGAATTATGATTTGAAATCATTGAATCATTGATTTGATTTCAAATCATTTGATTGATTTGAATCATGATTCAAATCATTTGATTTTATTTCAAATTATTTAAATTGATTTGATTTGATTTGAATCATGATTTGAAATCAAATGAATCATGATTTGAAATCAAATGATTTGAAATCAAATCAATGATTCAATGATTTCAAATCATAATTCAAATCAAATCAAATTCGGCACGCTGCAATAGAAAATGCCTGTGAAGGGAAAAAGGCTGGAATAGTTTGCTAGGGCGGGCCGAATGAGAAAATATTAGAAAGTCTATTTAATGAAAAGTGTAATAATTTTTCGTCACAAATGTTGATATCAGAACTTTTGTATGTTGAAGGTGCGATCGTCACTAGTTTTATACCTCGTTAAGAGGTGTTTTTATTTGATATCAGAAGTTTTTGTTTGTTTACATTTGCTTTCATAGGAGCTAATATATACATTTAAATTTAAATTGGTCAATCATAATTTGTAAGCCATTGTATTTAAACAAATTAAGTTAAAAAGGCGTTTAAGTATTTCAAAATACCTTTTAAACGAGGTATAGCACATGTCGGTACCTTTAGTAGTGTAGAACTTACAAACTAACGAAATTTAGCTATTTTTAGCTTTTTCCCGCTAAAGTAGCGGCTTTTTCCAAAAGTCGTAGAACAAAAGATTCCTATATGGAACTCTTAAGTGCAAATTTACTGATTCCATGACCCTAAAATACAGTTCGGATACCCTCACACAAAATTCAATACCCAGGAAGCTTTAGTTGTTCGAGCTGGCAAAAGTGGCTATTTTCGTATAAAAATAACTTTTAAACGTGACTTTTTACAGTAATGTGTTATATACCAAAATTTAAGGAATCTCAAGGGCTATACAGTTTCAAGTTTTCAAGAAAATCGTTAGAGCCGTTTTTGAGAAAAATAAAAAAAAGCTAAAAAAAAAGTTTTAAAAAATTGTCTTTTGTTCATATCTTTTTAATTATTACATTTACACAAATTGCATATAGAAGGAGTTTATAGCATTTAAAAATACCTTTCAAACAAGATGCAGCACAAGTCTGTAGCTTTAGTAGTATAGAAGTTACGGTTTTCCGAATTTTAGCTATTTATAGCTGTTTTCCCGCTAAACTAGCGAGTTTTTCCAAAAGTGGTAGAACAAAAGTTTTTTATATCGATGGGATGAACGTCATATTAAATTTTCAAAACTTAAGAAACATGTTTTGGACAAACTGACAAACTGACAAACAGAATTAAATTTTCATTTTGGGAAGAAGAAGGAAATCTTATTTTGGCTATAACTTTTGAACGGAGCGTCGGATTTTGACAAATGACCCCTCATTCGACGGGTATTTTCAAAAGGAATACAACTAAAACATTGCGAGGGGGAATTTATCCCCACCGGCCCCAACAGCTCCAAATTTCGAAATTTTCATTTTTTCACTTTCACCGCTCTCTCTCCCAAGCCAATTGATTTTCTTAAAGTCTTGGTATGCAATCCTTTAAGTTATTGCAATACCTTTCGATTGGTGTATTACTCATTACGATCGGACTATCACAGCAGATTTTCAATTTTGCGGCTATATAATAGTAGTCGCCTTCGCACACTCTCCTGGTGCGCTTCGTCACTACATGGACTGCCGTCCATAGTGATAAATTATTTGCTCTTACAAAAAATCAATATGAGTAACTGCCTATTAATACTGAAAATTTAAAATGAAAAAATTAGAAACTTTAAATTATTAACAATTTAGCAAAAAATTAATATCTGTAAAAATATTTCCTTTCTGTTTAGCTAAGCAATTTTAATTAATTATTATATAGTTTCTGCTATCGATGAGCTAAGAAAATACAAATAAATTCTCCACTAAACTCATACTCCCTAACTCAGCGCGTTAGCCATTTGTCAAATTAAGTATACGCCATGGTGCCACATAAATTGCCGCAGATAGAGTGGCTGGGTAAACGGATACTTTGTCTTGCTCGCATTTTAATTGAGTACATTATATGGCCGCTCGGGATGCTAAGAACCTTTTCTGAATATTAAACGCCATTAAGTGTCCCCCAATCGGCCATTTGGCGAGGACTTCTTTCCTTTCGCCGCTGATTGATTGCCGGCCATTTCGTAATTAGTGACACATTTAACCATTCATTTGTCCATGTTTGCTTGTGGCCCGGCACATGTTTGCACACTTATTTACCCGTTGTTGGCCTGTCCGCAATCCGAAAACAAATGCAAAGTGCAAACAAGCCAGCTTCGAGTGTTCAATTAACAGCAAATTCGAAAATTCAAATTGGCAAATTTTTAGCAAATTGCAATTTGTGCAAATATTTGCAAGGCCTTTCATTAAGGTCCAATTAAAATTCATGTAATAAACCGCAAGCAGCTGTAATAAACTTTGGGAGACGGCGAGCTGAGTATATATTTTCAAATGCTAGGAATAATTTTGGGCATGCAAGGTATTTACACAGAAATTCGATGGCCACTTAATTAACTTATCAAATAAAAACACCTCTTAACGAGGTAAAAAACTAGTGACGATCGCACCTTCAACATACAAAAGTTCTGATATCAACATTTGTGACGAAAAATTATTACACTCGTCATTAAATAGACTTTCTAATATTTTTTTATTCGGCCCGCCCTAGCAGACTATTCCAGCCTTTTTCCCTTCACAGGCATTTTCTATTGCAGCGTGCCGAATAAAAAAATATTAGAAAGTCTATTTAATGACGAGTGTAATAATTTTTCGTCACAAATGTTGATATCAGAACTTTTGTATGTTGAAGGTGCGATCGTCACTAGTTTTTTACCTCGTTAAGAGGTGTTTTTATTTGATATCAGAAGTTTTTGTTTGTTTACATTTGCTCTCATAGGAGCTAATATATACATTTAAATTTAAATTGGTCAATCATAATTTGTAAGCCATTGTATTTAAACAAATTAAGTTAAAAAGGCGTTTAAGTATTTCAAAATACCTTTTAAACGAGGTATAGCACATGTCGGTACCTTTAGTAGTGTAGAACTAAGGGGCTGTCCATATATTACGTAATCACGTTTTTGGTGATTTTTGACCCCCTCCCCCCCCCTGGTGATCAAACGTAATCATTCAAAAAAAAACCCCCCCCCCCCCCCCAATGATTACGTAATCCCAAGAATAAACTTTTTTTTGTTTTAATCTGTGGATTCAAACGGAGATGCAACCCAATCTTATATATTGTTTATAAATGGAGTTTGGTATGACACATTCGGTTCGTCTACGCTGAAATTATCTCCAACATACTCTTCGTCAAGCCATTCCAGGTCTTCGCGTCCTTCGTGTGATTGAACCACTAACAAAATTTTTCTCTGCTTTCCTATCTAAGTTTGTAGATATAATTAAAGGAAAAAAGTTTTTAAATAAATTCTTTAAATAAAAAAATGTATATAAAATGATTACGTAATCATTGTGCAAGACCCCCCTCCCCATGTAATCAAACATAATCATTTCAATGACCCCCTCCCCCCCCCTAGGTGATTACGTAATATATGGACAGCCCCTAACAAACTAACGAAATTTAGCTATTTTTAGCTTTTTCCCGCTAAAGTAGCGGCTTTTTCCAAAAGTCGTAGAACAAAAGATTGCTATATGGAAGTCTTAAGTGCAAATTTACTGATTCCATGACCCTAAAATACAGTTCGGATACCCTCCCACAAAATTCAATACTCAGGGAGCGTTAATTGTTCGAGCTGGCAACAGTGGCTATTTTCGTATAAAAATAACTTTTAAACGTGACTTTTTACAGTAATGTGTTATATACCAAAATTTAAGGAATCTCAAGGGCTACACAGTTTAAGGTTTTAAAGAAAATCGTTAGAGCCGTTTTTGAGAAAAATAAAAAAAGCTAAAAAAAAAAGGTTTAAAAAATTGTCTTTTGTTCATATTTTTTTAACTATTACATTTACACAAATTGCATATAGAAGGCGTTTATAGCATTTCAAAATACCTTTCAAACGAGATGCAGCACAAGTCTGTAGCTTTAGTAGTATAGAAGTTACGGCTTTCCAAATTTTAGCTATTTATAGCTGTTTTCCCGCTAAACTAGCGAGTTTTTCCAAAAGTGGTAGAAGAAAAGTTTTTTATATCGATGTGATGAACGTCATATCAAATTTTCAAAACTTAAAAAATCATTTGATTTTATTTCAAATCATTTGATTTGAATCATGATTTGATTGATTTGATTTGATTTGAATCATGATTTGAAATCAAATGAATCATGATTTGAAATCAAATGATTTGAAATCAAATCAATTCAAATCAAATCAAATCAATGATTCAATGATTTCAAATCATGATTCAAATCAAATCAATTCAATGATTTCAAATCATGATTCAAATTAATTTCAAATTTCATATCATGATTCAAATAAAATCAAATTCAAATCATGATTCAAATCAATTGAATTTGATTTGAATTGATTTGATTTCAAATCATTTGATTTATTTGAATCATGATTCAAATCATTTGATTTTATTTCAAATCATTTGAATTTGATTTGAATCATGATTTGAAATCAAATGAATCAATCAAATGATTTGATTTCAAATTTGATTTTAAATCATGATTCAAATCAATTGAATTGATTTGATTTGAATTGATTTGATTTCAAAGCATTTGATTGATTTGAATCATGATTCAAATCATTTGATTTTATTTCAAATCATTTGAATTTGATTTGAATCATGATTTGAAATCAAATGAATCAATCAAATCATGATTCATTTGATTTCAAATCATGATTTAAATCAAATTCAATTGATTTGAATCATGATTTGAAATCAAATTTGATTTGATTTGAATCATGATTTGAAATCATTGAATCATTGATTTGATTTGATTTGATTCAAATCAAATCAAATTATTTGATTGATTCATTTGATTTCAAATCATGATTTATGATTCAAATCAATTCAAATGATTTGAAATAAAATCAAATCAATCAAATGATTTGAAATCAAATCAATTCAAATCAAATTCAATTGATTTGAATCATGAATTTGATTGATTTGAATCATGATTCAAATCATTTAATTTTATTTCAAATTATTTGAATTGATTTGATTTGATTTGAATCATGATTTGATTTTATTTCAAATCATTTGAATTGATTTGATTTGATTTGAATCATGATTCAATTCAATTAATTTGAATCATGATTTGAAATCAAATTTGATTCAAATCAAATTCAAATCATGATTCAAATCAATTGAATTTGATTTAAATTGATTTGATTTCAAATCATTTGAATTTGATTTGAATCATGATTTAAAATCATTGAATTGATTTGATTTGAATCATGATTTGAAATCATTGAATCATTGATTTGATTTGAATTGATTTGATTTCAAATCATTTGAATTTGATTTGAATCATGATTTGAAATCAAATGAATCTCATGATTCAAATCAAATTCAAATGATTTGAAATAAAATCAAATGATTTGAATCATGATTCAAATCAATCAAATGATTTGAAATCAAATCAATTCAAATCAAAATCAATTGATTTAAATCATGATTTGAATTTGATTTTATTTGAATCATGATTTGAAATCAAATTTGATTTGATTTGAATTATGATTTGAAATCATTGAATCATTGATTTGATTTCAAATCATTTGATTGATTTGAATCATGATTCAAATCATTTGATTTTATTTCAAATTATTTAAATTGATTTGATTTGATTTGAATCATGATTTGAAATCAAATGAATCATGATTTGAAATCAAATGATTTGAAATCAAATCAATGATTCAATGATTTCAAATCATAATTCAAATCAAATCAAATTCGGCACGCTGCAATAGAAAATGCCTGTGAAGGGAAAAAGGCTGGAATAGTTTGCTAGGGCGGGCCGAATGAGAAAATATTAGAAAGTCTATTTAATGAAGAGTGTAATAATTTTTCGTCACAAATGTTGATATCAGAACTTTTGTATGTTGAAGGTGCGATCGTCACTAGTTTTATACCTCGTTAAGAGGTGTTTTTATTTGATATCAGAAGTTTTTGTTTGTTTACATTTGCTTTCATAGGAGCTAATATATACATTTAAATTAAAATTGGTCAATCATAATTTGTAAGCCATTGTATTTAAACAAATTAAGTTAAAAAGGCGTTTAAGTATTTCAAAATACCTTTTAAACGAGGTATAGCACATGTCGGTACCTTTAGTAGTGTAGAACTTACAAACTAACGAAATTTAGCTATTTTTAGCTTTTTCCCGCTAAAGTAGCGGCTTTTTCCAAAAGTCGTAGAACAAAAGATTCCTATATGGAACTCTTAAGTGCAAATTTACTGATTCCATGACCCTAAAATACAGTTCGGATACCCTCACACAAAATTCAATACCCAGGAAGCTTTAGTTGTTCGAGCTGGCAAAAGTGGCTATTTTCGTATAAAAATAACTTTTAAACGTGACTTTTTACAGTAATGTGTTATATACCAAAATTTAAGGAATCTCAAGGGCTATACAGTTTCAAGTTTTCAAGAAAATCGTTAGAGCCGTTTTTGAGAAAAATAAAAAAAAGCTAAAAAAAAAGTTTTAAAAAATTGTCTTTTGTTCATATCTTTTTAATTATTACATTTACACAAATTGCATATAGAAGGAGTTTATAGCATTTAAAAATACCTTTCAAACAAGATGCAGCACAAGTCTGTAGCTGTAGTAGTATAGAAGTTACGGTTTTCCGAATTTTAGCTATTTATAGCTGTTTTCCCGCTAAACTAGCGAGTTTTTCCAAAAGTGGTAGAACAAAAGTTTTTTATATCGATGGGATGAACGTCATATTAAATTTTCAAAACTTAAGAAACATGTTTTGGACAAACTGACAAACTGACAAACAGAATTAAATTTTCATTTTGGGAAGAAGAAGGAAATCTTATTTTGGCTATAACTTTTGAACGGAGCGTCGGACTTTGACAAATGACCCCTCATTCGACGGGTATTTTCAAAAGGAATACAACTAAAACATTGCGAGGGGGAATTTATCCCCACCGGCCCCAACAGCTCCAAATTTCGAAATTTTCATTTTTTCACTTTCACCGCTCTCTCTCCCAAGCCAATTGATTTTCTTAAAGTCTTGGTATGCAATCCTTTAAGTTATTGCAATACCTTTCGATTGGTGTATTACTCATTACGATCGGACTATCACAGCAGATTTTCAATTTTGCGGCTATATAATAGTAGTCGCCTTCGCACACTCTCCTGGTGCGCTTCGTCACTACATGGACTGCCGTCCATAGTGATTGAGTGGCTCAAGATTTAAGGTAGCCAAACACCAAAAATTTGAAATTTAACTGGGGTATTTATGTGGAAAATTTATAAGTAATAAAGGGAATAGCTTTTCACACAATGTTAAGTTTGAAAACCAATTTAAGGGTCATTTTAACACTAAAATGTTGCTATAATTTACTTAAACATCGAAACTATTATTTTTTAAACAATAAACTTTTCTGACAAACGTTGAAAAGCCCTGTATATTAGTTTAATATTCAATTTCTATTACCGGCTCCAATATTTCCTGGCTAAACTATATTCCAAAATTTACCATTAATCATCAAAGTTCAAACGAAATTGCCTAGAAATCGTTAGGCAAGCCAAACAAGCTCAAACTCTTTGCATAAATCTAGGCAAACTTTGGCAGGCGAATAAAATAAAATGAAAACCCAAACTTAAAACTGTTCGAAAAATTCAGCAAAAATGCCTGATGTTATATTCCGCACTTTTCAGTTATTTCTCTTATTATGTCGTAACTAACCAACTCAACGGGAACAATATCTGGAGCAGGCCAACACCATACTCCTTTTGGCCAACAACGAACCGGGCTTTGACAACGCTCTCCGTGCTCCATTCGCAGGATCCAGCGAAGCCAGTTAACCGCAATAATTTATGCCTTTGAGCCGTGTTTGAGTCAAAGTCTTTTGTTTGTCTGTGTGTGTGGTGGTGCTCCCTGTGCGTCTGTGTGTGTATTTGTGTGGCCACATAATTTTGCCTATTAAAGTAAAACACTAACAGCGCTTATCATTACAGCGGAGCACAGGAAAAACAAGGCAAACAACAGCGAGCATCTCAGTTACGTAGCTACGTACCGCATCCTTTCGTCGACGCCATTTTGTTTAGTTTATGCCGTGTCAGTGTGTGTGCGAGTGTATCTGTGTGTGTGTTTGTCTGATGGGGTAGTCCCTGCCTCGCACTTCCTAATGCAAAAAAGCGACTTTTCAGCACAAATTTTTAGCAAAATTAAAATATTTATGTTGCCGACGTGCTTAATGCCCGTGCTGTTTCGCCCCAAAAACCCATGCACCCATCCGTCCATCCACCCACTTTCCGTTACTTTCTACCCCCCTCTTGTTTAGTTTTTGGAGTGTATGGGTTTCCTGGTCCTGACTACGTGCGTGGTCCGGATGCTGGCGATGATGAGCAGCGGCTGGCTACACTATCTAAAAACAGGAATAATACAGACCAACATTAGTCTTTCACAAAGAAATGCGAGGAGAATGGTATTTCAGCACTAAAATTATATTATGTACTTTGGTAATAAAAAAAGAAAGAAAAATATTTTAAATATTGTTTTAATTATGGCTATAAAAAATCATTTAAAAATATTTAATTTTTAGAATTTATTTTAAACATTTTCGAATTTTTAAATTTCCATTTTATTACAAAATTTGTATTTTACTTAGTAAATTTCGAATAAAATGGAAAAAACTTGATTTTTATAGACCCTCTTTTTTTGTAAAGCTTATTAAGGGATATACTACGTCTGCATTAATGCCATTCAGCTTACCCAGAGTATTTTCCATTCGATATTCACCATCCAATTATATATTCCTTTCCTGTTTTAATGTTGCCGTGCACACAAACACAAACAGTTTCGCACACACGAACGCCCGTTCACCCACACTCACGCACCCAGAGGCAAATGCCCTGCATTAACTTCCTTCCTGTCCCGCTCGCACTTTAAGCAAAAAGGACGACATCGCCAGGCGACAGTGCCACTTAATGTTCGCGCTTTAGCAATATGAAACGCAGGACGAGGGTCCTTCGTCTTCCCACCATTTCCGTTTCCGCTGCAAGCTGCAAGCTGCAGTTACTGCCATATTAAAAACAATATATTTGCGTCAACTTTCCCGCCGGTCATTTATGGCCCTTCAATGGCCATTAACTATTTACATTTTGGCCTGCACTTTGTGCGCGTACATGATTTACGCTTTTGTGGGCATTTTTAAAGTGTCATTAAGGTGACGGGCAGAAGAAACTGAAACCGAATCAGAAAAAGACAAATAAAAAGTAGTAAATTAAAGCAAACTCCTTAGGCGCTGTCCCACTTATTCTCCAGATACTTCTTTTGTTATTTTCTATACTTTTTTCCGCTTGCTCTTTACATTTCCCATTTGCCGTCTGCTCCTTGTTAAAAACGCTCGAAATTTATGACTATTTTGGGACCTGCGGCAGCTTGCGGCTGAAATGCTCTTAGATTTTTCCACTCTGCCTTTTGCGGTTTGCCTCCACTGGGCTCTTTTTCCCATCCATTGTCCTGGATTGTGGTCACAGGGTTTAAAGTTTAAACAATTGCAGATTTGCCTTTTAATTGTTGCCTCTGTTTCGGTCCAGAAAGTAAGAGAAACATTAGGCAAACTGTAGAGCTGCAAACTAATTTGAAAAATAAAAACCCATTTTTCGGTTGTACTTTTTGGATGTCAAGGGATGACTTTTTTTTTTACGTACAAGATTTTTCCCTATAAAAGCAAAAACATAAAAAACAATTAGTTTATAAAAACAGTCAATAGAAAAAGATATTGATCTCGAGTTTTTAAAAAAAAGCTGTCTTTCTATATATTTGATAGATTTTATAGTCTGGACTTATAAATTCTACAATCAAACGCCATAGTTTTCCTTATCTTTATTTGACCAACTTAATCTACAAAAATATTATGGCAAATGTTTCACACACAACCCTTCAAATGCTTTACACCACTCAAAGGATGCTCAATTCGAAAGTTTGAACAAAACGCAACAAAAAGAAGTTCTTTCAAAACTCTTCTACTTTTCTCAATTTCTCAGTCGACTGCATTTGATTTCATTTCATTTCTCAAGCCAGCCACGACAGATGGCAAATAAGTTGCCCATACGCCACGTTGTGCAGCACGCAAGAAGGACGAAAAGCAGAAGAAGAAGGAGCTGCCATCGAAAACCTCAAGAAATTCAATTCCATAACAAATGAAGTGCAAAACAGATGTCCATCTGCTCACAAATGTAAACGGTGAACTTTCAAATCGGGCAATGAAAATACAAACGGAAATTAAGTCGACTGCCAGCTGGAAAAATAGTTAAAATATTCAATGTGACTTTTGACCTCTTGCTTTGTTTTCCGTTTCTTCTTTCTTTTTTTTAGTCCCTCAACTTAAATTTAAACAACTAAAAGCTTGTTGGTCTCCCTAGTTGGGCCAAAATGAACAACAAAGCCGCTGCAACTCGCAGAGCAACAAACTAAAACCCACAAAAACCGAAACCGAATGTGGATGACGGAGAGTGTTTGTGTCGATGAGACTGCGGCCGCATTTCGCACAAATATTGACACATGTGCGGGGGGTGAGGCAAAATCCCCGAACCCATTCCCATCCACCTCTCCATCATGATCCCCACCCCTAGAACCCAACGAAAACCCAACCTGTCCCGGCCATTAGATGATTTATAGGTCAGAGATGCCAGACCAAAGCCAAAAAGAAAAACAAAAGCGAAACCGAAATGAAATCGAGGTCCGGCAACTGCAACATCGATTGACAAGAACTGCAGCAAATGAACTTGTGCACTGAGAAAAATGTATATTTTTATTTTATTTTATTATAATTTATATTGATTTTATATTTGTTTTTAAAACAAAAAGTTTGCAAAATTTTTTTATTTGTGGTCTACATTATTTAACAGAAAAAATACAATATTTAATCCTATTTTATTTATATATTTATATTTTAATTTTTTACTCTGCATTATTCGACTCCCGAAAAATTGAAACAGACACTTTACCGACGTGCCTTCAAAGTGTTTTCCCTTTCCCTTTTCCCATCGTTAGTCAGCAGTAATTAACGAAAATTGCTCTAATGAAAAAGGCTCTGGTAAATGTGGATTGCATTGACAGCAGTCAGGTATGGGGAGGGGTATATACTATATGGTGCGGGTTTATCTATATATCTCCGATTCCACACACATGTCGAGTCCGAGTTTGACAGCGGGAAAGTGTTAGGTTCCAATGGCATTGTTCTGTGCGGTCCTATTGTTGATTAATAATTCAGTCGATGTCGGAACAATGGATGGGATAGATTGGGGTCATGGTTTGTTGAAGTCTGGTCGCTAAAACACAGCCTTGGGCACTGCGAGTTGGATATCGGGATGGTCGATATGACAGGCGATATGCAGAGAGCGTCACCATTGTTTTACTCGAGATTTAATGTCTTTGATTTCAAGGGAGAGTTTTGATTTTATGTTTTTAAAGCAATACAAATCTAGAACAATTTTAAATCGCAAGACATTCAAAGAAATCCTACAAACGGGAAATATAAAACAATAAAGAAAATATAAATAAATACTTCAATTTGAAAGAGAAACTAATATAAGTAAATATTCTCATACCTAGGTATTTTTTTAATATTAAAAAAAAAAATTCGATTGCCATTGCTTCAACATTTATTGTATCCTTCATTTCTTCAGATATTTCAAGTCACAATTTAAATATTCCAAAAGCATTTACCAAAAAATCCTCTATTGCTTGCAATGTCGTTCTTTCGTCTCTTCTAACTTTTTCCTTTCACAATCCCATAACATCGTCCTTCTCCTTTCTTTCCCCGCAGTTATTAACTATTCATAACTTTGTGAATTCAATTTTAGCAACCAGCCATCCTGCAAGTCCTTCCCCACCCCGAATCCAATCAGGGAATTCCCCTTGGCCAGGATTGCGATCCCCAAGCAGGTAAACACTTTAAGGTGTCATATGTAGCTAATGTGCTGGCAAAACTTTGTGCGATCAAAACGAGAATGAAAATGAAACGGAGAACCCCACCCGCATGGAGCTGACCACCGCAGCAGGATATCGCAGGTGTTGGCAGGACATAAATTCAAATTTGTAACACAACTTGTTTCGGACTTGGGAAACTGTGCGGAAAGCGGAAAAGTGGAAAAGTGCGAAGGGAAAAAATTGAAATTAAAAATTTGTGCTGTTCGAGGGTATGACAATAACAAGGCACCCACATCAAGCATTTGTCCTGTCGGCATTTGCCTTGCACTCCATCTCCATTTGTATGTCCTTCGTCCATGTGTGTGTGTGTGTAACAGTGTTGCATGAATATTCGTGTGGCACTCGCTCGTTTATTTGCTCGCATTACAATTACCAAAGGACCAAAAGGACCTCGCTGCCCGTACACGTACGCAATTTGTTTGCACACCTCCACCTCTGAAGGGAGCAGGAGCAGAAACAGGACGAAAGGACTAGTGTTAGTTTGCCCAGTTACACAAACAAATTAATTTCAGCCAGACACTCGAAATGTTTAGAACATTTGGCAATGTTTGTAATTGAATATCGTGCTGGGGGACAGGACGAATTTTCACTCCCGAAACGCCAACCGAACAACCAGTGGCTCAAATTATGCAAAACTAATTATGATTATGCGATGAGCATCGCATTGTCGATGGAACGCCAACTGGAATCGAGGCCAGGATGTCACAATAATGCGTCAAATGACGCATGGCCCTGGTAATTCACTAGAGAATTCCATTAGAGAGTTAAAAATGTTCATATTACACGAAAAACACGAAATGTTGGGCATTTATTAGTGCCAACTAATTGGCGTTGGAGGAAAATAATTGATAACATTGAATGATGAGGACCAAAGGCATCAGCTTTTAAAAACACCTATAGACTCTGCTGTAATTACGAAAGTTGACAACGTACATACATTATGCACAATGAGTTTATTTCGCAGATAATTTAGCCATTTTCCGTATAAAGCTGTTACTTTCCATACTTTTATGGGAAGGTATGTATAAATTATAAGTAATCATTCAAATAAGTATTAGCAATAAAATTATTATTTCTTTATTAGAAAAATATACTTTTTAAATTTTGTGAAATATATTCTTTATCTAATATTAAAAAATTATACAAATACTTAATTGTAAATTAAATATTCGCACTTTTTCATTAAAGTTGTAAATTAGTCATATAAAAAGTGAATGTTTGAGCAATTAAAGCCCATTTAAACATATCTTGCAGCAAAAAATAAATATATACCAAAAAAATGAAACCTGCTTTGTTTATTATATTTTATTTATTTGCCAGCGGAAGTTTTGAAGCGGCGCCTGTACACACAGGATATTAAAAGGACACGTAGTCATGCATGTAAAGTGCCGACGGTCACATATGGAGGCTGTCCTCCCATTTCCCCCCACCACTTTCCTTTTGGGCGCGGGAAAATTATGGACCAGCGAGGGTAATGCCTGGCCACAAAACAAGTTCTGTGCTCATTTTTATTTTTGTTAAGTTTCTGCCGCAAAACTTCTTTTGTGAGCTGTCAGAACGTTAAGTGTTGAAAGCGCCTTTGTGGGCCACACAGAGAATTTTAATTAAAACTCCTAATGAATTTTTAACACGAACTCCCGAGCAACTTAAAGAGCAGAAGCCAAACAGATAGCAAAGCCGGAGACAATCCCCGGAGTCGAGTCAGCGAATTGCCTGTGGTTTCTTTGCCTCATCTCCTGGCTTCCTCCCTTTTTTTGTGGCTGAAATTATGACCACAAGAGCAGCGCCAAAAAGTCATCACGTGACCACACAATTGTGTGGTCAACACGTTGACCCCTTGATGACTTTTGGCCGAGAGCCCCGAGAACTGACCCCTTAAACCCCCGAGATTTTGGTGCCAATGACATTTCAACTATTTTAATCTCGTCTCTCCCTCTCTCACTTGGCATTAATTAAATTGCAATTTCTTTTGCCTGCGGTTTTCCCCCTGTATTTACACCAGAGAAAGAAAGCCTATTTTGCGGCCAAAAGTAGGGGAAATCCATGAAGATAAGCCCCAACAACTTCCGATTAAATTGACAACCCAATTAGCTAAGGACCCTCCGGGTAGACCATAAATACTTCGAATATCCGGCAAACAAACAGCAGCAGAAGATTGCATAAATCTCCAGCTGGAAGGGCTGAGCGAAAAAAAGAAAAGGAAGCGATTGCCAGGATAACAAAGCGCCAAGGATGCCGACTCCGTCTGCATTAACCCGATGGCTGCTCTTGGCATTATTTAAAATCACAGAGCCTTCAAATTGCATTTTAATAGAATTTATTGCGCCGAACCGATTTCGCCAAACGGGGAAAATATCCAGAAAAAATATAAAAAAGGGGGCAAAGGGAGGGTGAACAATTCCGAGCGACTGCAACACTTGACTTTCCATGTTGTTTGAAGCAATAAAATGCTATTCTCAAGCAGTCGCATTGATATGCCGGCACTTGGGGAAAAAGAAGGAGGAGAGCGCGAAAAAGGATACGATAACAATGCCAGCTCCTCCCAGCTGGGTTCCTCTGATGGGAGGACGAGGATAAGACCCGGGCTCAGTGCAGTCGAGCGCATCAATTCCGCCATTTCCATACCCTTTCCCATTCCGATTCCCATTCCCATTCCACAATTCAAAATGCGAAATCCGTTGCCAGGACGAAGGATGCACAAATGCAACACAAATTATTACTTGGCTTCGCTCCAGAATGTTTTAAATTACAATTTGAAAAATATATATTTATACGTCTTGCACAGCAGGTTTTTTTTGATGATGCGAAGGGGAAAGCTGGTGAAAAGCGAAGAGCGGAAAACGGGAAAAACTGCAGCCACAGGAAGCCATTTAGTTCGGCTTTTCGCCCCCAAGGCGAGGCCATAATTCTTTCATTAAAATCAACAACCAAATGGCAACTGTTGTCTGTCGCCCAGAAGATAAACTTTGCTTGCCACTTTTGTAAATAAATTATCTGCCATGGTCACCACTGCGTATGCTTGATAATCGTAATTACCATAAGAGGTTTCCAAGAAGTGGCCAAAGAAAATGTATTTCACGCGTAAATTAATGTTTGAAAACGCAGTCTGCACTGAAAACTTTTATGTACCTATTTAAATAAAAAAATGAAATCTACTTGAATCTACTTGAAGTAGACCTATTTGTAGATATTTAATTTGCGTTTTCCCTTCGATACTGTCAAAATATCGAAAATATTGATCATTTTCAAGCTCTAAATTATAGAATGAAAAAATATATATGGGTATAATTTTTTTTTCCAGTATTCACTGTACTTATTTTGGAAGCCTCAATTAATGAGCAAAAGCGACTGTGAATATATCTGTTTTGAAATGCATTCTCTAAAATTATATCATTTATTTAATGAGGTTAGTGAACAATAGGTTAAGCTGCTTATTTTAAACAAAAGCTTGGCAGAAAAGCAATAACATTGTTTGTTTACCGATTTAGTAATCGTCGTTACAACCACTTGCATCTCTCTCAGTAAAAATCCAACAAGTTATCTATATAAAATAAGTTAATAGGCTATTTCACATGCACTCTATAAAGAACGTAGCAGCAGAATGCTGCTCAAAAGTTTTCTGCTAGTTTTATTAGTTTCTGGGATATTTTCGGACTCGCTGTTGGATGAGCTACCTATCGGCATTGGTCAAGTTCCCTGGCAGGCTTCGGTTCAAATAAACGGCAAGCATCATGGCGGAGGAGTTGTATATAGTGAAGATATAGTCCTAACTATAGCAGAGTGTGTAAGAACAACCAATGTGAAATTCATCTCAGTGCGAGTGGGTTCCGCGTTGAAAAACTTCGGAGGTATTGTGGGTTATGTAAAGAAGAAAAGCATCCAAGTTATGGGTCTAAGACCCAGTGATGTTGTTATACTTCAACTGACTAAACCTTTGATATTAAGCGGCAATGTTAGATCCATTGAGTTGGCCACCTCAGTGCCATCGGCTGGAACTAAAGCTACGGTTTCGGGTTGGGGACAACTCTCGTCTTTGATCCCCTCATCGGAAATACTATTGAGGGTGAATCTTAAGATTCAAAACCAAATGATGTGCACTGTACGACATGCTATTAAAGGACGGTTTCTTAATGTGGACGAGATTTGCGCTGCACCCCGGGGAATAGTGCCCCTCGCCTGTCAAGGATTCGTTGGCGGTCCTCTGGTTTCCGGCAACAAACTAATTGGAATCGTCTCCTGGAACAATGCCTGTGATTTCCTCAATACCCCCAGTGTATTCGCCAACATTCCCTGGCTTAAAACCTGGATTGATACCACTGTTCGACTAATGAAAACATTCAACCTATGAAAACAATGTATACATTTCTGAATAAACCAGATTAATGTAATCAGCACTGGCTACTTTAGGTCTCTTCCCACTCAAATATGCATTTCATGCAAAAAAAAATCTGTGCCATCGGAAAAACCAAAATAAAATCCCTGATAAAATGGTACATCCCCAAAAAAACTACACAAATATTTATATTTTCAAATTGTTTTCGTTTACCCATAAAATGTATACATGCGCAGATACGTTTTTTTTTTTTTTTTCTGGCTGCTTGTATTGCAAAATTGAAATTTAATTCATTTGCATTTTATTCTATGATCTGGGGAGTGCGGCACAGATGAATATTATTAATACGGCCCATAAGCCCAATAAATGCTCATGATTCCTCGCGTTGTTCCCGCCGTTGTTGTTCTCGTTCTTGTTTCACTGCTGTTGCTGGTTGGCTGTGCATTTTTTATGGTTATGAGCCGCATTGTAATGACCATTAAAATTGGCATTGTTATGACCGTTGTCAGCCATGAGCCATGAGCCATGAGGGGTTTGACCCACAGAGGATGACAGGGCAAATAAAGCCAGGGATGCAGTTGCGATCAGCAGGGGATTTAAGTGATTTTACTACTGATGAAGGCCCCCAATAATTCTTTTAATTCAGTTTCTTAATTTTATCCCAAGCCATAATATTAAAGATTATTTTTTTTTTCGCTGCTAGGACTCTAAGATCTTAGAAATTCAATAGAATCCCTCCACATATATCTTATATCTTATCATAATAGATTAAACAAAAATTAAACAATAAACGATTAAAAGACTTTTATCAAACTAAAAACTTTATTCAACACCCTTTAATTCGTTGCTTTGGGAAATGCATTTTTTTTAGTTTTATAAATGTATCTGGTTTCAAATCGAAATGCAACCCTGCTCAAATCAGCGGGAAGAGCAGCATCTGCATTGTCAGCTTAATAATTACAACTCACACACGCACACAATGCCTCACACTCACACTCATACTCATGCAAACACACGCACACTGGCAAACAATTGCGTTGCATCTGCGAGCAATTTGAACATGGAAAATTCGCTGGCGAACTGAAAACCTGAAGGGAAAAACCTGCTGGAAAACTGGCAGACATTTGCACGTCGTCAGCGTCGACACATTAAAATAAATGAGACTTTTGCCTTAAAGCAGCTGCTGTTGTTGTTGCCGTTGTTGCTGTTGTTGTTGCCGCTGTTGCAGTTGCAATTATTATTGCCGCTGTTGTTGCAGAAGCATTTCCACGTTTTTCCCAACGCCTTGAAAATTACACGCAAATTACAATGCATAACGAAGAAAGCTTTCACAGAAAGGAACTTCCTTTTCACCCTTCGACTTTCGGTTTTTCTACAGCCTCCTCCTTCTCCACCCCTTCCTTCTGCCACGCCCCCTGACCTCATTTACCCCCGGTTAAAAAGCATAAAAAATAAAAAGTTCCCTGTCTGCTTAATTACATTGTAAAACTCATTGGCAGTCGGCAGGATTCATTGCCAGACTTTGGGATCCAAAGTTTTTGGGCCACCAATGGAAATGCCACACCTTTTGTTGCCCCACTTTCTTTAGTGGTAATTAAATTGAACTTTTGTCTGCGGCTTTTTGACAGTTGAATGCATTTAACCATTCGACAAGGTGTAAAATGGCACAAAGAGTCCTGTGAGTCTGCTAAGGAAACTGCGTGGAACTCGATGGGAAGGAGTTTTTGTGGCTTTATATACTGAAAATTGGAAATTTAAATACGCGAGTAACAAATTTACTTGAAGTTTAAAATATCCCTTAACTTGAGTCTTAAATATCTAATTTCTTTACCAACGCTTTACTTATTCAATTTAAATATCAGATTTTTTAAATATTTTTTTAAACTCAAATAAACAAATCCGCAATTAAAATTAAAATATGCGGGTGACAAATTTACTTAAAGTTTACAATATCCCTTTATATGAGACTTTAATAACTAAATTCTTGAACAACGCTTTTCTTTTTAAATTAAAATATCAGATTTTTTTAATCCTGTAAATATTCAAAATATTTTAAATATTTTTTCTGAACTCAAATAAACATAACCGCAATTATTGCAAATAATATGTTGTAGATCAACAGAATCCTGCAAAAGCTTAAATCTGTATATGAATTTAAAAAAGAGAAGTAAAAATGCTTTTTAAATAATTAAATTCCTGCAAACGTGTCGCCTCGCCATCAAGTTAATTTTTATTTTAACCTGACCCTGTGATGCTTCAAAAAAGAACCTCTTCCACGGGCACCTCTGGGATGCCATGGTTTCAGGACTGCAATATATGGAATTATCACGTACATCAGGACACCAGAGGGTTCCCCCTCCCCCCTCTTGCCAGTCATTTGCTTGCTGAAATTAAAAAAACCGAAAATGCGCCATAAAAATTCATAGTATACTTTTTGGGGACACCCTTATGATCACTTCTTCTCCTTCTTGCCGTCCCTTTCCTGCGTATGTGTGTGTATGTGTATTTAAATTTATCCCGATTTTTTTCTGCTGTTGTTTTGAGCGTTTCTCCACTTTTTTTGTTGACTCGCTTTTGTTGCAGCCAACTGAAATTTCTGTGGCATGATGCCAACCAACTTTGACGTGATGCCAGTAACACGTACGTGTGTACATGTGTGTGTGTCTATGGATATTTGCGATGGTGTGCCTGTCACTTGTTGACGGTGTGAAACTGAGGCCAACAGCAAAAGTCGCCCGCCGTTCGGTTGTCGCCCCTAAAAGTGGTTTATTGGGTTAACGGTTACGGTTACGGGGGCTCAAAGTTATAGCTTCTGCTCCGCACAGATGGCGAATCCGAACACTTTAATGTTCTGCGAATCTGTGTAGAGAAGAATCCGGCATTAATCTGATTTTGCAGAGATTTCTAGAGGTAAACTTACAAACAAGGTAAAAAATCAGTGCAAAGGAAAAAACATCAGAAAAATTTAAATACACAATTTAAAAAAAGTTTTAGTGTAACATTAAGCTATAATTTAATTAAAAGGATATCGTAATATATCAGTAACTTCAGTTTTAGAAATTCAAAATTAAATTACATTAATTTGCTGGCATTTTAATTATCCCCTAACGTTCCAGTCATTAAAATCCAAATATAATTTCATTACCGAAATGAAATCAAGCTAACGATCTAAGCTGAACAGCAATGAATTTACGGAATGCAAATTGAATCATAAATATTTTTATATCCATCAATTCATCACCATACCAAAAACTGCGAGCGTAAAAAATTCCATTTTAATTTCCATGCCCAAGTGACAAACAGTCAATCAAAAAGCAGGCCAACAGGGGGAGGTCAGAGGTCATGGGGAGAAAGAGCTTGCTGCTGCCATAATTTCACCTTGACACCTTTGTGACCCGTCGCCACCCGCTGCTCATCCTCCCCCACGCGGATATTTATGACAGAAATTTAAAATTAATGATGTGTGACGTGGAATTGTCGCCAAAAATACGAAAAAAAAATATTTAAAAAAGAAAAGGCAGGATAAAAAGCGCTAGGATAAGCGGAAAGTCTAGGAAAATGTGGCGACACCCACCCGTTTCATTTTACTTCACTTTTTGGAGCCCCCAAAAATTTCTAGAAATTATTATGAAAAAATAAAATTAAATGGATGAAGAAAATACGCCAGAGAAATGTGGTGAAGAAAATCCTCCTTTCCAGTTAATTCAGCACAATGACACCAAATTCGTTGCCTGCGATCTGAGGAATCGAAATTTGGGCAAGTGCCGCAGCTGTCTCGCACCTTTTTGCCAAAAACCCATTAAGGTGTACCACCATTCCCGGAATTACCTGGCCTGCGAAGTCCAGAGGTCTTTGTCAAAAAAATCCACAAGGTCACTTCCTGCCAATTCTACATCAACGGCAAAAAGGAATATTAAGACAGATCTTAATAATAAATCTCGGTTGCCTTTGTTCGGTTTTAAAGGATGTGAAGAGTGCATAGCTCCAAAGTGCAAAACCTCTTCTAGGTGTTCCATTCTGAGCAAAACGAATTATGAGAAGTCTCTTCTGCAGGAGTTCTATAAAACCAAAGCTCCAAAATTACAAACCAAGGCAGTTAAACAATCTATACTGAGAGAAAACAATAAATATCGAAAACTCCACAACGCCAGTCCCTTGAAAATGGATGCGGAACTAGCTTCATATGCACAGGAGTGGGCAGATGTAGGTGAAACCAACAGATTACTGAGATTATTATTGAGAGATATTCTAGATTTATTTACTCTAACACTTTTTCCCCTTCAGCACCTGGCTGAAAAGAATCTCCTGGAAACTCGACCTCTTCCCCTTTATGGTGAGAACATTATGTGTGTCCGTAAATCACTTTTCTGTGTTGATCAAATAATGAGACTCTGGTATCAAGAGAAGTACAATTACAATTACTATAGGCCAAGTTTCGATCTATATACCGGACATTTTACTCAGATGGTTTGGAGAGAAACAGAGTTCCTGGGAGTGGGCGTGGCCTCCAAGTGGGTTTAGTTATTTAGTAACCATCGAAAACCTGTATATTTAACTAATTTTATTTTTAGTGATTCTCACATATGGATTGTGTGCAATTACCACCCACCTGGTAATGTAAGTGGTCATTACAAGGAGAATGTTCAGCCAAGAAAAAACTTGGTAGACGATTCGGAGGAAATCAAAAGATCTAAAAATATTCGATTCAAGTCGAAACTTAAAACTTTTTACTAATTGTTTCAATAAAATCGTAACAAATATACATAATATAATTCGCTCCTTTTTGTGTGTTGGCATAATGCCGACGTCTTGGACTTCTTGAAGTCTAAGCCGGCATGACCTCGAGTTTGCTAAAAACTTCTCTATAACGAAAAAAGGTCGTATCAAAAAAGCCAAACTTTGGACAAAAAACGGTCAACACGCCGTAAAAGGCTGCTATATGGAAGCCTAAAAATATGCAGTAATGCATATTCTTCACAATCTGCCACGGAACTCTGATAGAGATCAAAGACAGAACAAAGTCCAACACACACTAAGGGCTTGATCAGCTTTTCGAAGTTTACCGATCTGGCGACGCTATAATTCCCAACCAGTTATAGCGCGGCTTACATGGTAACCCACTTCGATCGTTGACTAAGACAGCGATTTCACTGCTGATGATTGTAGTTGGCTACTACATGAAACATGCATGTACAGTGAAGCCTCTTCGCTCCTTTTTGTGTGTTGGCATAATGCCGACGTCTTGGACTTCTTGAAGTCTAAGCCGGCATGACCTCGAGTTTGCTAAAAACTTCTCTATAATATTAATTAATTTTATTATACTTTACATTTCGATAAGTAAAGCCAAAAGATTAGTTTTTAGGAGGCACATTATCTTTGAACAAATTCACAACATTGCCGGGAGGATTGTAGTTGCAAACTACCCACGTTCTGTCCGCTCTGATGACAAGAAATAAATAAATCAAGTTAATATAAATGAACTGAATCTCACTTGCGCGCCACACCCGAGCCCATTTCCTTCGAGGACTTCCAGATGAGCTGCGTAAAATGACCAGCAGTGGGCACGAATTGACCCTTTTGAAAGTCGTAGCTATTGATTTCCCGATACCACATTTCCACTGGCAGATCTCCGGTCACATCCATTCCACCGGATAGGAAAATGTTTTCGCCGTACTTGGGATTGGGTCGGTGTGCCATTGTGTTCTGATCCCGAAGATGCTGGTAATTAAAAATAAATATTTTATATCATTTTAGGTTGTGTTATAATTTTTCTTATCCCACATTAGCCCATTCTTGAGCCAATTTATTCAGCTCCGCATTGATGGTTAAGGCAGGACAGCCATGCATTGCCCGATATTTATTGGTGGTATTAAAGACCTCCTTGAGGAAGAGCTCATTGTTCCCCTTGGTGTCTTGACCTCGCGGTCCCGGGGTTCTTTCATGGGTTTTGGGTATGGGCGCTGCGGATCTCCTGAACATTTTTCTTGGGAACAGGCGAGTGCCCAGGTCCGGTTAAAAAAGTTTACTTAGATCTATTGACATTTCAGGCAGGTTCACTTGATTAAACATAAATATTTCAGGCAACAGTTTGTATTTTAAATTATTTAAAAATTTAGGGAAGTGTACTAATAAATAAAATGTAAATTTTCTCAGCTTTCTTAATTTTTACTAAACACTTGGCCATCAGTCATCCTGTTTGAGAATGTGTCTGCTTACAACTGAAAACCCTTTCAACTCCCCCACATAATCTGGCCTAAACATCGGGATTAACAGTGTGATTGATACCGCAAACACAGGCTGCGGGTTATGGGCACATCCATAGACACAGATTAGACAGACACTTAGGGGGAACCCCCTTCAAGCACATCCCCTGCTGAACCTGACGAATGGATTAACCAACGTGACGTATGAGTGATGTATGCACACGCCGGGTTCGGTTATTAATGAGACAGCGTTTCTTTCGCCTATCCATCGGAGGTATAGGCAAATCAGGCAATTCGAGTGGCATTAATTGCCGATTGAGTCGAGCTGAATATTGTGAGTTGGCTGACATGGAGGCCTCTTATCAAACGCCCGCAGCTCCGCCAATCGATGTGTGCGAATTTCGATGTCGAAACACTCGGAATATTAAATTATTTAAGCGTAAGTGTGTGTCTGTTGGGGGAGAAGGGGTTGGGGAAGTGTGAATCCTTAATGAGTTGTGCAAATGCAAATCAATGACCCAGCCGACCGACCGATGTTGCTGCTCCCGGCAGAGATTAAGCCAGTATTCCGATATGCAGATATATAGCCGCCGGACAATCTGACTCGCTGAAATGATCCTGTTGGCCGGAAGGTAGATAAGGGGTAAGAGGATTGCGTTTGATACACCCATGTACCAGACACTAAATTATGTTCCTGCTCATTGATTTATGGGTATTTCTGTAAGCGGTACTCTAGTAGATAACACTAAGCTTAAAACGGGAAAAAAATAGTTCTTAAAGTTGTGAAATTAATGAAGTACCTAAAAGATAAGGGGATTACAAATTACACGGCAATTGGGTTTAATGTTAATTGATTTTTAATTTATGGTCCTGGAGATTAACAAATTTAATTCAATCCAATTTCATTGAAATACTTGAAAAATATTTCGTTAGTCGTGGACAAAGAACCAGAATTTCACCAAATGGTTAAAAATATAATTTTCTGAGTTCCCAATACGATTATTTGTAGATAATTTTTTTGGTTTCTTTTAAGCCTTCAGTAAAATTTCAATTTTACAATTTTACAAAAAAAAAAACTTTAAATCTATCCGATGAATTTCAGGCTTTCAAGGCTTCTGCTTCAAATGTGATTCACAGTCGCGTCATCCGCACAATGCACAATTCACAATTACGTATGTGGTTGGGTGGTTGAGTGTTTGGGTGGTAGGTGGTGGGTGGTTCGGTGGTTCGGTGGTTGGACGGCTGAATTGTTTGGGTTGTAAACTGGCCGCAGTCAAAGCGTAAAACGCAAAGCGCACACGTTACTTTGCTGTCGATTTAATTAATTTCGCAAATTTGGTTTCGTTTCGTTTATTTATGGATTCCTCGGCGAGTGGGAGATACAGTCCGCGCCATACGCAAAATAAATACTAGCAGCATGCGGGCATTATACGCTGCACACATATGTATGCAGCATACACATATAGGTGGATATATCTGGTATCTGGACAAACAGGCTCGCATTTCCATCTCCCAACTCGATGCAAGGACAACCGCACAGCATCTGCCGCCGGATGCGCTCGATTGCACACACGGATCCTGCATTTAATTCCGATTCCCATTGATTCGAATTGGCCATGTTTTGGCATAAAGGAAGTATCAAACAAAAAATTCAGGCAAAAAACAAATGCACTTTTTATAAGGCTTAAAGGTGGCCGGTAAAAAGTGGAAGAGGCTTAATAAACTTCCTCGCAAATTGAAGCCAAATTAATCTTTTTATATTCAGCCAATAATTGTTATATTTATTGTAAAAGCATTTTTAAATACAAATCGGTAAAATAAGGTCGCAATAATTTCACAGAAAGTTTGTTTAAAATGCATTAAAGGGAGTATAAGTAAACCAAAAAAAACTTTACATGAATCGATGATCATTTTGATATTATGTGGGGTTAAATTTGACTTGATATGCGGCATATCAATTCGATATGATCAAAATGTAAGCAGTTTTCTTTCCCTTCTAGTATATATAATACCATTTTAGTACCTATCACTTTCATTTTAAATGCTTCAACAAAGTGCCAACGGTTAATGAAAAGCTTTTCCGCTTTTCCACTTGCCGCCCACCTGGAATTCAATTAGTCTGATGCCATTTCAGTTGCCTTTGACCCTCGGTAATGTCAATTAACGATAAACTGCAACTGCAGAAATAAGTCAGTGCAAAAAATCGAACAAACAAAGCTTATTCCCCGTCGGTCGACAGGAGCTCCTTGAATCCTTGATCCCCGCGAAGGGCAGTCAAATGGAAATTTTCCACCTAAACGACATAAAATTTGCTACCAAATCGGTTTATGGCAAAGCGAAAACTTTTTCCCTCGCTTTCCCATCTTTTTTCGGCGGGGTTCGCTATCGAGCGACTTAAAACTACAACAACGGAAAATTTTTGGGTTCGCTTTTGCGAACCACATTTCCATAGACGACTTTTTGGGCGTAAAATTTTTTGGAAATTGCATTTGCATGTGTGCGCGCCGACAGTCTGACTGGCAGTCATATTTTGCGCCTTTCGGCCATAAAAGCTAAAATGTTTGCGGCTCAAACGAAAGGCAGCAGGAGGAACAGGACACGAAAGTGGATTACGAACAGTGGCCGCCGTCGCCAAACTTCAGGACTCTACTTCTGAGCTACCTCTTTTTTAAGCAACCATTGCACAGAAAAAAAAAGTGCCAAACTTCTAATATTTTAAAACTTTTATGCAGTAGATAACTTTCTTACACGTTTTGTTTGTAAAAAATGTAAATAAATATTTAAAAAATATTGTTTAACCTTTACCATTATTTTATTTTTGGTTATAAAAATTTTTAGGTTTTTATAGTAATATACTTTTAATATTGAAATTTTCCCACAAACATAAATATGAAATTTATATAACCTCCTCATGTTAAACTTACAGTAGGCTTTAAGCTCTGAATTCCCCTACGTTTTCAAAGTTTAAACGCCAATTTAACTTTTACAAGCAGTCTAGAAAACGACCCTTAGATTAAAAAAAAAGTTTCCATTGGTTTATGGTACCTGTAAACTTTAAGCATATAACGAAGGCAAACAAGCCTTTATTTGTCTCAGTGTAATAACCCCCAATTGTGGCCCTTCTGATCCCCTGCAATCTGGCTGTCATTCTGTCTCCATCAATTTGGCGTTGCACAGAACAGGTGAATTCTGGGCTCCAAACACCCTTCTGTCGATTTCTGAGAGCCTGTTAAAAATGCCACCTCCTGCGCAGTGGGGGGGGGGGTTCCTGGGATTCTGTGTTGAAAGGGGGCGCGTCTGAGAGCCCCTCTTTGTCTATTCAATTGAGCGGGTTACGGAGATCGCCTTTCCTCCGGCTAAATGGCCCTGTTCCGCTCTCTTTTTTTTTTTTATTGGCTTTTGCGTTCTGATGCAATAAACTTGGCTAAAAGTTCTCGCGTCAATCGGTGGTGGGGATTTTTCCGCCGTCAAGCAAAGTGGATGTGAAAAGTGCGTGTATGCGAAGGCAGCGTGATGATGCTGCAGGAAACCAGCTGAATGGCATTGGATTTAAAAACTATAAGCTCGGGCTTAGTTTAAGTAGCTGGAAATGGAGATTTAAACTGGAGCGCTCTACCTATATATTTAAAAAAAATATTAACAAACTATTCATTTGAAACTTATTAAATTACTATATTTATAAAGAGCTCAAATAATTAACAAAACATTAAATAAACTAGTTTAATACTTGAATTTCCATAAAAGTAAATTATTTCAGTAGCATATGTAATCCAAAAAATATTATTATTTTATTGCCTGCCAATAACTGCTGTCCAAATATGGCACTGCATTTTTTAACCGAAATTTGAGGCATTTAAAGGAAAAAGGCAGCTGCCAGTTTCTATTATGCTCATCAAATGGGTATAATTCAATTTTTCCAATCGAGGAAATCGCTGCACGATTCGCTGTTCGCTTTTCGCGTACGTTTAAATAAATGGCGAGGGCCATAAGCACCGAGGGACACGCCCCCAATGGCTCGGCCGCCCCCAAAATCCAACCAATTTCCACAATTTCCATGGGTTCTGCTGCCAACTCCCGAAACGAGTGAAACAATCGTCCATTTTCAAGTTGGGCCATAAATCATTGTGGCATTGCATTTGGTTGCATTGAAAGTTTCAATTTTCCCTTTGCCTTTTGCCGCTTTCCATTTTCCATTTAGTTTTGTTCGACTGGCTGGAAATGCAGTAAAAGGGGTTGGTTCGTTTTTCCGAATACTGTTGACAATGCCACATTAATCATACGCACATGCCGGCAGTCCAAAATGTTTCTTTAAAAGCCCCAAGAAAATTGCTGACGTTTATTAAAACAATAAACAAATCATGCTGTTGCATATCCAAAAAACAAAAAATGAACAAATAAATACAAGTCAGAGGAAAATGGAAAATGCAGCCAAGACTGCTCCCCCAATGACACATAAACATGTGGCTCACGTACAAAGCATAAATATTTTAATTCTACCAAAATTTGCTGATAGTTTTATGGACTTGCCAACGAGACATGTCCCAAGCCTGAAGATCTAACCAAAAAATGCATTTCTATTTTTATTTATTTGCCTCAGCTGTTGACTGGCAAATAATTTATGTGCCTGCCTTGCATTTCAATTTATTTCACAATTTCCGCTCGGCAATGGCAAAAACTTTTGACCAAGAATAAAAATTCAAAGTTCAGTGAAGACAGATGAAAAGTTAAAAATATGATGTGAGCCAAAAGTCTTAAGTGAATAAATGCAATCTAATGGGTTTTGTCAAACCCGAGATGTAATCAAAGTGGATTTCTTTTGTAATTGAATAAGGGAATAATCTGAAATGATGATTAGATTATTTTATTCATGTCAGCAGAGAAGAAACTGACTTCTTTGTGCATTTCCCCCCAGTTGACAAGTTGACTTCGCCCCAAACTAATTTGTCAAAAAATAAAGTTCACAAAGAAACTGTCAAAGAAAATGCAAAAGACCCGGCGAAGCATAAAATTTAAACAAACATATGTAAATATTTGTTTACTCCGGCAAATAGTTGTGTTCCCCTCGAGATTCCTGCACCTTGTCATCTCGAGTCTCGAGTTCCCCCCCTTTTTGCAACTTTTTGTCTGGTTGAAAAGAGAAGGAACCGGCAAAATTTCGATTACCCACTTCAGCCCACTTACTCGGGGCACCCTTTCTCCACTTTTTCCCTCAGTTTTTCTACAGTTTCCTCTCCGCTGTTTACCGATTCTCGTTGCACTTTCCCAAGTGCGCTCCATTGGGATGCAATTAAATACTCCGCATGAGCGGACAAATAACAGTAGCTACGACTTTGAAGCTCCTTGGAAAAAGGGGAAGGTAACGTAAAAATGCCGAAAAACGAAACCGAAACCAAGGGAGAACAATATTTGTATTGGCTCGCTTTGTGAGTTCCTCGGTTCTGTTTGTCATTTCGTGATTCTCCCATTGCACATTGCTTCAGTTTCCCAGCGTTTAATTAAAAAGCCAAAGGTTGTACCACACAGATATTACAAGCCATTGAGTTATATACATTTCGTTTGGTTCTTTGGCATTTCTTGTTTTTGTGTCTTCTATGGCCATCTGATGCTACCTCATAGTATCCTTATTTATTTTAAAGAATTATAAAACTTTCTCTAGAAATAAAGCATCGTATGCAATCGATTCCGATTGATCCATATAAATTTAAAATATTTATTTAACATTTCGCAGGCTCACTACTTGGGAGATTTCGCATTTAGGTGGCTTTCGGGCTGTCCTGGCAAAAGGATAGCAGCTGTTGATTCGCTGCGTTGACGTATTTTAATTTATAATGCAATCGCTGGCTGGAATCGGCTCCTTTTGGGATTCGTGCGACATCCCCATAGGGGCAAAACCTTTACAGCTCCATATTGCTTAACCCCTACGTGGGACACCTTTTCTTTCTCTTGTGTGTGTACTGCAGAAATGCACCGAAAGAAATTTTAGTCCTTAATTCAAACACGTTCAAAAAAATATTTATAAAAACAATAAATCATCAAGGATCTTAATAAATAAATTTATATGAATTAAACTAATTTTATTATTTTGGGAATCAATGCAGAGACCAAACCATATAGTTACTAAATATTTTTACTGTATTGTGGGTTTAATCACTTAATTAATATTTGTATGCAACTAAAGACTAGTAAATACATATATTAAAAATACTGCTCATATTCCAAAAAAAGCTTTAAAAAAATATAAGTTCCATTTTTTAGTTCTTATTAATATCTATCGAAATGAAGACACAATTTTTGAACGCGAACCATTCATTTAAATGCATACATAACTCCATCTCCCTCGCACTTATTTTAGCTGAGTGACGGGCATCTCATAGTATTCTTTTAATTTGCACTTTTATGCATTCTTCAAAATTTGATCACATTTTTGGATTCTAATTTTTCTCCGTGTAGGAGCCTCTTGGCACGCGTGTTGTGTCACCGTCTGTCGCGTTGTCTCCGACTCTCGGATTCCCTATTTCTCTGCGTGTGTTTGCTCTCGTGAGATTTACAACGTGACAGCGCACAAGTCCAAAAGTGGTAATGGAGAAGGGGCCAAAGGGGCATTGGGAATCCGGAACCGAAGACTGAAGACCGGGGGCTGGTGGAGGACCCTTTAGGTTGACCCATGGGTCTTACACCTGGGGAACAAAATGACTTCGACGACGACAGCGACACGTGCCAAGGACACTGATTTATATGTTTTCCATTTTTGTTTTATTAGCGGCCTCGTATCTCCGCACTTCTCTCACTCGGTGGAAAACGTGCATGGAATTAATGAGGGCTTTCCGCTATCTCACTCCGCCAGCTGCAAACCGAGAACACTACACTAGTATTTTCCCCGCCCTTTAAAGCGGTCTGCTGAATGGGCAAATTAAAATGAGCATGAAATAATCATAAATTGCGCATTGGCGCATTAAAATTTCCATCGCTTAAAGTCAAGCTTCCATTTGCCAGACGATTAAGAGGGGGGGTCAGACGATTTCCCGACAGCTGTGGGCGTCCCGTCAAAGTGCCAGGGGGGTGGCAAAGGGGTGCCAAGGTAAAGTGGAAGCTGGCTGCAATGGCGCCGGAAATGGCTGCGTATATCCTGGAATAGGAAGCCATCGCTATCGCCATCGCTGGCAATAGTTTTGCGGTGCTTTGGTCGCAGTTGCATTTGTATTTTACGATATGAATAGATCGCAGATTGGCGGGGCAGCCGGGAAAAGGGCTATTATGAGGCTGTGGGGTGTTGTTCTCAAAAGCAGATTTTATCAAAAGATGTTTATGGTTCTACCGAGATAAAAACTATCCCAAAATAACAATTAAACAAATTTAATATTTGTATATATTGTGTTTGTTTTTATTTAAATATATATAGGGTTAATTTTTAGTCACCTTCCTGACAATTATTATATATTTAATTTAATTAAAATATTTATAAAAACTTTGTTTTAATTTTTGAGTTCTGATTTTTGGAACTCCCCAGGAACTAAATTCTATGCAGGTCCCTATTCCCCCCATCGCCTTTTTATCAGCCATCCACCAGATTTCGTCCGCTAGCCAACCGGCGAACAAAGCCAGAAAACCGCGGCGAGATTTTCATTTCAATTTGCTGCCAAAAATGCCCACAGATTTTGAGCGGGGGTTTCCATGAAAAGCGGGAAAATGGGTAGGGGAATCCAGAATGGTTAGGTGAAATCGGGAGCTCAGCAGACACGCAGTCGTTTGGTCGCTCGTTGGCCAATTCAGTTTTAACGTTGCAGCTGCTGCTTGTGTTATCATTCAATTGCCGTCTGCACTGGAATTTAGCATAACAGGTATAAATATTTAAGGTTAAAGCTTAAAAGGGGGAATTTAACTGAAAGTTATGATGTATCTTAAATTACAAATTATTAAAAAATTAATCAGTAATTTGAAAAATTGTAAATATTAAATAATACAAATTGTACATTTTAATGTGTAAAATATTTACCTTCAGTTTTACAAACTTATCCTCAAAACCTAGAAATTAAATTGATAGCTTTGCTCTAATTTTCCGAGTGCATCAGATCAAATAAAAACACCTCTTAACGAGGTAAAAAACTAGTGACGACCGCACCTTCAACATACAAAAGTTCTGATATCAACATTTGTGACGAAAAATGATTACACTCGTCATTAAATAGACTTTCTAATATTTTTTCATTCGGCCCGCCCTAGCAAACTATTCCAGCCTTTTTCCCTTTACAGGCATTTTCTATTGCAGCGTGACGAATGAGAAAAGATTAGAAAGTCTATTTAATGACGAGTGTAATAATTTATCGTCACAAATGTTGATATCAGAACTTTTGTATGTTGAAGGTGCGGTCGTCACTAGTTTTTTACCTCGTTAAGAGGTGTTTTTATTTGATATCAGAAGTTTTTGTTTGTTTACATTTGCTCTCATAGGAGCTAATATATACATTTAAATTTAAATTGGTCAATCATAATTTTTAAACTATTGTATTTTAACAAATTAAGTTAAAAAGGCGTTGAAGTATTTTAAAATACCTTTTAAACGAGGTATAGCACATGTCTGTACCTTTAGTAGTGTAGAACTTACAAACTAAAGAAATTTAGCTATTTTTAGCTTTTTCCCGCTAAAGTAGCGGCTTTTTCCAAAAGTCGTAGAACAAAAGATTCCTATATGGAACTCTTAAGTGCAAATTTACTGATTCCATGACCCTAAAATACAGTTCGGATACCCTCCCACAAAATTCAATACTCAGGGAGCGTTAATTGTTCGAGCTGGCAAAAGTGGCTATTTTAGTATAAGAATAACTTTTAAACGTGACTTTTTACAGTAATGTGTTATATACCAAAATTTAAGGAATCTCAAGGGCTATACAGTTTAAGGTTTTAAAGAAAATCGTTAGAGCCGTTTTTGAGAAAAAAAAAAAAAAAGCTAAAAAAAAAGTTTTAAAAAATTGTCTTTTGTTAATATTTATTTAATTATTACATTTACACAAATTGCATATAGAAGGCGTTTATAGCATTTAAAAATACCTTTCAAACGAGATGCAGCACAAGTCTGTAGCTTTAGTAGTATATAAGTTACGGATTTCCGAATTTTAGCTATTTATAGCTGTTTTCCCGCTAAACTAGCGAGTTTTTCCAAAAGTGGTAGAACAAAAGTTTTTCATATCGATGTGATGAACGTCATATCAAATTTTCAAAACTTAAAAAACATGTTTTGGACAAACTGACAAACTGACAAACTGACAAACTGACAAACTGACAAACTGACAAACAGAATTAAATTTTCATTTTGGGAAGACGAAGGAAATCTTATTTTGGCTATAACTTTTGAACGGAGCGTCGGATTTTGACAAATGACCCCTCATTCGACGGGTATTTTCAAAAGGAATACAACTAAAACATTTCGAGGGGGCTTTTATCCCCACCGGCCCCAGCAGCTCCAAATTTCGAAATTTTCACTTTTTCACTTTCACCGCTCTCTCTCCCAAGCCAATTAATTTTCTTAGAGTCTTGGTATGCAATCCTGTTAGTTTTCGCAATACCTTTCGATAGGTGTATCATTCATTATGATCGGACCATCACAGTAGATTTTTATTTCTTCGTGTATATATAGTAGTCGCCTTCGCACACTCTCCTGGTGCGCTTCGTCACTACATGGACTGCCGTCCATAGTGATTAGTGCCCATAACTATGAGTAATGACCATTTCGGTATGTAACTCCCATCTGCAGCCCCCTTCAAGGGCTTTAGCCGGATTCTGGTCTAGTTTAATTGGGCGAGGGCAATGCTCACTTGGAGCAGGCCACTTGACTTGCCAGCCTTCGATGAAACGCCTGCTGAAATTAGCTTAACTAACCAACCCCGGGGCAGTCGTATCTGCTCCTCATTCCCAATGTGCCTGACCAACTCCCCCGGATCCCGTTCTCACCTCGACCCCAAAAGGCGATAGTTGTTGACATGGACAACAGCCCGTTGGGCATTTTGACCCGGCGTCAAGTGCATGACTATCTGATTGCATTCTATGCGAATTTTGGCCGGAAAAGCGTTTAAAACATCGAACTGCGTGGGGGAAAACGTGCTCGGAATTTAAGCTGCACAGAAAACAAATTTATTGAAAAGAAAAGCATTTTAAAAAATTGTTGGTCATGATAAAGATTGCTGTATATTTTTTAATTATACTAAAAATACTACCAAAGATTATAATGATTATACATTTTACCAATAAAATAATTCGTGTTTGTTAAATATGTTTAAATTAAAAACAAAAATTAGTAAAAAACAACTAGATATTTAAGGCAGCTATATTCATTTATTCACAGTAATTGAAATCCATACAATTATTAATATTCATATAGCTATTAAATGCTGAATTTTTAAATTAGAATGTTATTAAACGCAAATAAGGCAAAGACAAAAGAAGACCGGATTATTTTTCAGTGTTCCTTAAATAGTATAGGTCCTATATTATAGGATCCTAATCCTAACGAGAGTTTGCTCCACTTGCATACCAAATTGGTTTAATTCAATAAAATTTTCAAACAAACTTGTTTCTGCGGCCACATCGGTTATGAGTAGGGGTTTTAAATTGCTTTTGTTCATTGGCTTGGAGCTCTAAAGCCGCGGGCCATTTTCAGCTATGCTGTTCAAAAGTCCGTAAAGTAATTCTATTAAAAAAATTACAACAAAAAAATAACTACGTTCGGAAAAAATAACTAACTACATCAGCGGCGTTGAACGAGGGGAGGAGGACTAAAAACTCGATAGCATTTTAGCTGGATAAACAAATTTCTTCGGCGAGCGAGCAAGAGCCAAGCAAATATGAAATTCCATTAATTTGATGGATGCTCCGGGCGCCAAGAAGTGGAGGAAATGTGTGTGATAGCGATTCGAGTACAACACCATGCACCCCACGGGGCGTATGATTAATGCAATTTTCTGTTGCCGACAGGCAAGTCAATGTCAGTGAAAACACAATGCATTTATTAATGAAGAACAAATCATTCAGAACGAGAAATCTAATATCGAATTCACTTTGTTAAGGGCTAGTACTCAACCCAACAAAAAGTCGTCCAAAACAAAAACTTTATATGAAACAAAATTTTTTGACGTTGTTTTTCATATGAAGTTTTTTGTTTTGGACGAATTTTTGTTGGGTTGAGTACTAAGCCTAAGTCTTGACTTTGTAAAGTTTTAAATTAAAATTATAGAAGTATGTTAAAGTAGTTGGAAAAAGATTGTTTAAAAATGTGTTATACTACCAAATAAAACTTTAACGTAAATAAAAAATTGTTGAAATTCTGTGATAATAAGTAACAAGTAAGAAATGTCAGCAGCTAGCTGGTTTTCAAACTTTTTCACTTTTGTTATATCTTAATTGACATTTTTCCCTAAACTAATTTATTTGTAATTAGCATTTAACATTTTTGGTTTCACAAGTTTGGTGTAACACTCAAGGGTAAAACTGTATAAAGCCGAAGTATTTCTTGTGGTAAGAACAAACTACTTTCAAAGCAACAGAAACACAGTTCGAAATGTTTTTCCAAGGGCTTAGCCTGCTCTTAGCAATTCCTTTGATGTGCCTTCCTGGAGTTCCTGGAGGTTTCGAGCCTACAGACCGCATCGTTGGTGGAAAAAATATAGCCATCACTGAAGTTCCTTGGCAGGTCTCTCTACAATATAAGGGTCAGCATTTCTGCGGTGGATCCATCTACAGTGAAACCATGATTATCACGGCTGCCCACTGTGTTAAGGATAAGATGACCTTGCCCCTCGAAATTCGAGCGGGATCCTCGAAATACAATAACGGTGGCACTTTGGTAAAAGTAGAAGCCATCCGATATCACGAAAAATTCAGCAGGAGATTGGGCAACGATGTTGCTGTTATAAAATTAAAAAGCCCTCTAACGTTTTCCGATACCATCAAACCCATTTCCTTGGCAGAAAAGGACCCAGCCGTGGGATCGGTGGCCTTATCGACTGGCTGGGGCGCTACAAAAAGGAATAGTGGTCCCCAAGATCTACAGGGAGTTGTAATAAAGATCGAAAGACTATTCTGGTGTAAATTTAGATATCCGTTTATACTTCCCTATATACATAGTAACGACATTTGCGCTGGAACGAGGGGTAAATCAGCAAGTGACGGAGATTCCGGTGGACCATTGGTCGTGAATAGAAAGCTAGTGGGGATCGCTTCACGGAAAGGAAACTTCCTCTGTTGGTCATCTGGATTTTACGTCAGTGTGGCGAAATTCAACAAGTGGATTCAAAAAGCAATCAAGTCCTTTTAAAACTATTTTATTCACTCTTTTCATAATTGGCATTACATCCACAACCATTTCTTGGAAAATTGAAACAAAATGAATATTTATATATTACCCATATAATTCAGGTTTCGACGAAAGTCATTACAAAACTTAAAAACAGTACTTTTAATTTTCTTTTAACCATTAATATATTTTTTATATCATGTATTGAAATTTCACAACAAACTTAAAACAAAGTTATTATAAAATAAAATATTTGTCTATATCGGTAATATATTTTAGACAAATACAAATTGAAATGGAAATTTCAGAACAAACTTAAAACAAAGTAATTATAAAATAAAATATTTGTCTATATCGCTAATATATTTTAGACAAATACAAATAAGCTTATTTTATAAATTTTGGCACCTTTATTGAAAATTATGGACGCCTATTTATGATAATGATAAAAGGAGCAAAAATATTTATTTTATATTTAGACTTTATTGTAATCAAAAAATTAATTAAAATTATGTGATATTAGGTATGTATAATCTAAAAGTACTAAACTTGTTTAATCTTTTAATCTTAATTGAAATTTTTCCCTAGCAAATTTATCTAAAGAAAAGTGTATAATCTAAAAGTACTAAACTTGTTTAATCTTTTAATCTTAATTGAAATTTTTCCCTAGCAAATTTATCTAAAGAAAAGTGTATAATCTAAAAGTACTAAACTTGTTTAATCTTTTAATCTTAATTGAAATTTTTCCCCAGCAAATTTATCTAAAGAAAAGTGTTAAAAAGTAATTAGCATTTTTTGTTTCATAATTGTTGTGTAACACTCAAGTGACAACTCTATAAAGGCGGAGTGTTTCTTGTGGTAAGAACAAACTTCTTTTTACACAAGAGAAACGCAGTTTAGAATGTTATTCCAAGGGTTTCATCTGCTGCTAGCAATTTTTTTGCTGAGTCTTCCTCGAGTTCCCGGCATTTTCGAGCCCACAGACCGCATCATTGGTGGAAGTAAAGTAGCTATCACAGAAGTTCCTTGGCAGGTGTCTCTGCAATATAATGGCCAGCATTTCTGCGGTGGATCCATCTACAGTGAAACCATTATCATAACGGCTGCGCACTGTGTTGAGGATAAGATGACTTTGCCCCTCGACATTCGAGCTGGATCCTCTGATTACCAGAACGGTGGCACTTTGGTACAAGTAGAAGCCATCCGATATCATGCAGAATACAAACGATTGGCCAACGATGTTGCTGTTTTAAAATTGAGATATCCTCTAACTTTTTCGGATGCCATCCAACCAATTTCCTTGGCTGAGAAGAACCCAGCCGAAGGATCGGTGGCCTTAACCACTGGCTGGGGTTCTGTTGGTTTGATTAATGATACACCGCAAGAACTACGGGGAGTTCAAGTCAAGATCGAAAATTGGTTGTGGTGTAGAATAAAATATTTTTTTGTAATGTATTCAGATGACATTTGCGCCGGAAGCGCCTTTCAAGCTATTTGTAGAGGAGACTCCGGTGGACCCTTGGTCGTCGATGGCAAACTGGTGGGCATCACCTCAAGAACTGGAAACTTTTTGTGTTTGGCCTCTGGACTTTACGCGAGTGTGGCGAAATACAACACGTGGATTCACCAGGCAATCGAATCGTTTTAATCGCATTTTCCCCACAACAAGATGTTGAAAAATGTAACAAAACTTTATTTAAACCCAAATAAAATTAAATACAGTATCAGTCAATTAAAATGTGAAAGTGAAAAATATATTTATTGTTCTTATAAATAAATTATTTAACCAAAATAATTTTAGAGTAGTCAGTCTAGTAAGTCTATAAATCTAGTAATTTTTTAAGTGTAGATTAAACAAGCTAGAAAAAACGACTGACAAACTTTAACTCCGACTATTTTGTTAGCATTTTCACTTAAGTTTATCTGACTGAGCATCGGTATTTCAAATATTCGTCAACATTCTTCTTTATTTGTATTTCTGTACGAAAGAGTGTTATTAGCTAAAATTATTATAAAAGCATTCTTCTAACGCCTTCTAGTCACTCGTCTTTTAAACAGCAGTTTAGAATGTTCATCCATTGGATTTTCCTGATCTCATGCGTCACTCTGATCTCCTCCAAAAGGATTCCAGGGCGCATTGTGGGAGGCAAAGTGGTGGCAATTAAGTCGGTTCCCTGGCAGGCTTCCCTTGAAAAGCGCGGAGAACCTTGGTGCGGTGCTGTCATCTATAGTGAGAAAATCGTTATAACAGCAGCTCACTGTACCGAATTTCTTTGGCCTGCCATTCTCTCCGTAAGAGTGGGCTCATCGAACTCCGAATCCGGTGGTCAGGTGGTGAGGGTATCCAGAATCCTGGCACATGAGAAATTTGGCGAATATTATGATATATCCGATGACGTAGCCGTTATTAAACTTAAAACCAGTCTCAAAATGGGCGTCAGTGTCAAATCCATTCCACTGGCGAATAGATCTCCGAAACCTGGATCTTTGGCTTCGGTTTCTGGATGGGGAAGGATAGGATACAGTATGGACCCTTCTAGAACTCTGCTGGAGACCACGGTAGCCATAGTTGATTGGCATAAATGCCGGAAATCGTACTACGGGAGAGTCACGAAGGATATGATTTGTGCCTCCGCCCCGGGAAAGGATTCCTGCGCGGGGGATTCCGGAGGTCCTTTGGTGTTCGGTGGCAAACTGGTTGGAATAGTCTCATTCGGGTACGGATGTGCTGATCCACAGTATCCCGGTGTCTATGCTGATGTGGCTGAGCTCAAGCCATGGATCTTAAAAGCTATCAAACGTCTGTAAAGACGTAGGAAAAGGGATTTACAATCCTTTAATAAAAGCAATGCCAAATTGAAAACTGTTAAATTAATTTATTTAAAGGTTATTTCTTATGCTAGTCTAATAAAATTGTATAGGTGAATTTTAATTGCTTTAGGGGCGTATTGTAAATATTTCTTTATTATTACATGTTTTCTTATTCCACCAATAACTCTATTTCAGAGGGTGTAACTAAATTTAATCCAGTGAAATTCGTTTTTAGATAAAGGCATTGTATGAAAGTTAGAAACACAGTATCAGTCAATTAAAATTATCTTATTATGAAGTATTCTTCATTCTTATCTTGGAAATGGGACAGAAAACGTTTTTTCTTGTTTCTATTTTGTTTGTTTTCAGTAGATACATTGCAACTCCTACACATCCAAAATGAGATGTTTATCAAACGATTATATTTTTTTTGGGAAAATCAGATCCAATTTTTCTATAGCCGAGAATTATTTTAAGGTACCCATTTAGGTTTAAAGTCTTACCTTAATAATTATGACTTCTTTCTATAAATATATATAAAAATGAATATAGCAATTAAATAATTAGTTATTAAAAAAAAATAATAAGTTATTACAAATAACTAACAAATTGACTTCTAAAATTAGTTTTAATAGGTAATATTTTTAAAATTTTTCCATTTGCTTATCTTTAAAGAAAATATTTTTGCAGAAATGAAAATATTATAGGAATTTCCTATTATACATTTTTATAACAGGGTCTATTCTAAATGTAGAAAGATTGGCTCACTCAAGAAGTGTTAACTGTGTCCTATAAAAGAAATTTTCCATTCGAAGTAAATTTATTGTGATCTAAAGTCTCATCCAAACCAGTCGAAATGTTCATCCGGTTGTTTCTGCTGCTATTGGCAATTAGTTCCCTGTCTGCAGGACGAGTTCCCCAACTGGAAGAACGCATTATCGGTGGAAGTGACATTGAAATCGAACAGGCTCCTTGGCAGGTGTCCTTACAAGTTGAAGGACGTCATGTTTGTGGTGGATCGATTTACAGCAAAGATATTATTATCACTGCGGCACATTGCCTTTTTGATGATGATGTACGGCAACAACTTGATGCCAAAAACTTTCGAATTAGCGTAGGATCCTCATTAAAAAACTCTAACGAAAGTCTTGTCAAAGTAGCAGCCATAAAATCTCATGAGAGGTTTCATGATCCTCCTTATAAAAACGACATTGCCGTGATGCGATTGAGTGAGCCGCTCGAGTTTTCCAACAAAGTACAGCCTATTCCTTTAGCCGATAACAATCCTCGTTATGGGACGCCCGCATTTGCTTCTGGCTGGGGAGCTACATCATTCGAATTGGTTTTTGTGAATGGCTCTCTTAAATGGAGCCCTACATATCCCACACATCTTCAAGGCGTATCGCTCCGAATTAGATCATTTTTTTTTATGCCACAAGATATAATTTATGCCGGAGTATTTGGACAAAGTGGTTGCCGAGGCGACTCCGGTGGACCTCTGGTTGTTGACAAACAACTTGTGGGTGTCGTCTCATCAGGTCCGAAATTGTGCGATGGAAAAGGGAAGTTCACCAGTGTCCCTGCCTTCAGGAATTGGATTTTAGATGCCATTAAATCTTTTTGAAAAATATAATAGAGTATAAAAATAAATACAACTTCACAATGGCATGTGTCTAACGAAAACTTTTAAATGCTTTATTTTTGCTTATATCTATTTCTCGATCGATGGCATCTTTTATGATGTTTACAACGCTATAGTTGAGTACTTTGCCTCCTGCTTAAGCAAGTGCAAGGAGATGGATCTTTGCAAGCATATCCGACCATGGCATAACATCGCCATCTGGCCCCTATTTCATTATCTTCTCTTACCCCAAAAAAGATCAGATTTGTAAAAAATTTTGAATTCCGATAGCTTTCAAGAAATGAAATAAAATACAATTTACACTGCAAAAACATCTTTGAAATTGTGGGTGCTTCTTACACTCAAAATAAAATTAACCCTAAAGTCAAGG